>NW_013676017.1:15087-17901 GCF_000517525.1 Limulus polyphemus
TTAGTCCTTTTTACACTAGATTTTGTCGACTTTGATAATGGTCTTTTTAATCCTTTTTACACTAGATTTTGTCGACTTTGATAACGATCTTTTTATTCCTTCTTACACTAGATTTTGTCGACTTTGATAACGGTCTTTTTAGTCTTTCTTACACTAGATTTTTTCGACTTTGATAATGATCTTTTTAGTCCTTTTTCCGCTAGATTTTGTTGACTTTTATAACGGCCTTTATTGTCCTTCTAACACTAAATTTTTAGCCTTAATAACGGTTTATTTAATCCTTCTTACAATAGACTTTTTCGACTTTCATAATGATCTTTTTAGTCCTTCTTTCGCTAGATTTTGTCGACTATGATAACGGTCTTTTTAATCCTTTTTACAATAGATTTTATCGACTTTGATAACGGTCTTTTTTGTCCTTCTAACTCAAATTTTTTTTGGACTTTGATAACGGTCTTTTTAGTCCTTCTTACACTAGATTTTTAGACTATGATAACAGTCTTTTTAGTCCTTCTTCCACTAGATCTTGTTTACTTTCATAATGGTATTTTAATAGTTCTTACACTAGATTTTGTCGACTTTGATAACGGTCTTTTTAGTCCATCTTACACTAGATTTTTTCGACTTTGATAATGATCTTTTTAGTCCTTCTTCCACTAGATTTTGTTGACTTTTATAACGGCCTTTATTGTCTTTCTAACACTAAATTTTTGGACTTTGATAACGGTTTTTTAGTCCTTCTTACAATAGACTTTTTCGACTTTTTTAATGATTTTTTTAGTCCTTCTTACACTAGATTTTGTAGACTATGATAACGGTCTTTTAAGTCCTTCTTCCACTAGTTCTTGTTGACTTTGATAACGATATTTTTAATACTTCTTACACTAGATTTTGTCGACTTAGATAACGGTATTTTTAGTGCTTCTTTCACTAGATTTTTTGACATTCATAATAGTATTTTTAGTATTTCTTCCACTAGATTTTGTTGACTTTGATAACGGTATTTTTCGCCCTTCTTACTCTCGATTTTTTCGACTATGATAACGGTCTTTTTTGTCCTTATAACTCTAGATTTTTTCGACTTTGATAATGGTTTTTTAAGTCCTTCTTCCACTATATCTGGTTGACTTTGATAACGGTATTTTTAATACTTATTATACAAAATTTTGTCGTCTTTGATAACGGTCTTTTTAGTCCTTCTTACATTACATTATTTCGATTTTGATAACGGTCTTTTTTTAGTCCTTCTTACACTAGATTTTCTCGACTTTGACATCGGTCTTTTTAGTCCATTTTTACACTAGATTTTGGCGGCTTGGATATTTGTCTTTTTAATCCTTTTTACAATAGATTCTGTTGATTTTGATATTGGTCATTTTAGTCCTTCTAACACTAGTGTTTGTTGACTTCTATAACTTTTATCGTTCCTTCTTCCGATATATTTTGATTAACTTTGCTAACGGTATTTTTAATACTTCTTACACAAAATTTTGTCGTCTTTGATAACGGTCTTTTTAGTCCTTCTTACATTACATTATTTCGATTTTGATAACGGTCTTTTTCAGTCCTTCTTACACTATATTTTGTTGTCTTTGATAACGATCTTTATAGTCCTTCTTACATAGATTTTTTCGACTTTAATAATGATCTTTTTTTCCTTCTTACTCTAGATTTTTTCGAATTTGATAATGGTTTTTATAGTCCTTCTTCCACTATATCTGGTTGACTTTGATAACAGTATTTTTAATACTTCTTACACTAGGTATTCTCGACTTCGATAACGGTTTTTTTAGTCTTTCTTACACTATATTTTTCGAATTAGACATCGGACTTTTTAGTCCCTTTTTACACTAGATTTTGGTGGCTTGGATAATTGTCTTTTTAATCCTTCTTACAATAGATTTTGTTGACTTTGATATTGGTCATTTTAGTCCTTTTAACACTAGATTTTGTTGATTTTGATAACTTCTTTCGGTCCTTCTTCCGATAGATTTTGATTAACTTTGCTAACGGTATTTTTAGTCCTTCTTACACTAGATTTTGGTGGCTTGGATAATTGTTTTTTTATTCCTTCATAAAATAGATTTTGTTGACTTTGATATTGGTCATTTGCGTCTTTCTAACACTAGATTTTTTTGACTTTGATAACTTTTTTCGGTCCTTCTTCCGATATATTTTGATTAACTTTGCTAACGGTATTTTTATTCCTTCTTACACTAGATTTTGTTGACTTTGATAACGGTCTTTTTAGTCCTTCTTACACTAGATTTATTCGACTTTGATAAAGGTCTTTTTAGTCCTACTTACAATAGATTTTATTGAATTGGATAATTGCCTTTTAATCCTTCTTACATTAGATTTGGTAGTTATTAATATTTGGACACAAGATTTGACGATACTATGTACTATCAAAAAGAAGACACAATATTTAACGACACTGTGTACTGTCAATAAGAAGACACAAGATTTATCGAAAGAGTGTACTATCAAAAAGAAGTCAAAAGATTTAACAATACTGTGTACTGTCAATAAGAAGACACAAGATTTAACAATACTGGGTACTATAACTAACAAGCCAGAAGATTTAACTATGTTATGTACTGTTTATAAGAAGAAACAAGATTTAACAATACTGTGTACTATCAATAAGAAGACACATGATTTAACAATACGGTGTACTATCAATAAGAAGACACAAGATTTAACGATAGTGTGTACTATCACTAACAAGCCACAAGATTTAACGATACTGTGTACTGTAAATAAGACGACACAAGATTTAACAATACTGTGTACTGTCAATAAGAAGACATA
>NW_013676018.1:0-6076 GCF_000517525.1 Limulus polyphemus
TTACACTGGCTGGATCTCAAAGAGAAAAATAAGGCACGTAGTCTGTGTTAGTTTGACTGTAATCAAAGAGAGGAATAAGACACGTAGTTCTTTGTTAGTCTGACTGTAATCAAAGAAAGAAATAAGGACGTAGTCTGTGTTAGTCTGGCTGTAATCAAAGAGAGGAATAAGGCACGTAGTCTGTGTTACACTGGCTGGATCTCAAAGAGAAAAATAAGGCACGTAGTCTGTGTTAGTCTGATTGTAATCAAAGTGAGATATAAGGCACGTAGTCTGTGTGTTAGACTGGCTGTAATCAAAGAGAGGAATAAGGCACGTAGTCTGTAGAAAGAGATGTAATATCCATCATCGTGACCAACACAACAGATCCAATAAACCAAGGGATTCGGCAAGAGGGCAATTTTAATCCAAATCAAAACATTTCATTTTTTATGTTGCTGTGTGAGTAAATGGATCTGTGTTTTCATTTGCTGTGTGAATAAATGGATCTGTGTTTTCATTTGCTGTGTGAGTAAATGGATCTGTGTTTTCATTTGCTGTGTGAATAAATGGATCTGTGTTTTCATTTGGTGTATGAATAAATAGATCTATGTTTTCATTTGCTGTGTGAATAAATATATGTGTTGTCATTTACAGTGTGAATAAATAGATCTGTGTGTTCATCTACTGAGTGAATAAATGGATCTGTGTTTTCATTTACTGTGTGAATAAATGGGTCTGTGTTTTCATTTGCTGTGCGAATAAATGGATCTGTGTTTTCATTTACTATGTGAATAAATAGATCTGTGTGTTCTGTTCAGCTACTGAGTGAATACATAGATCTGTGTGTTCATTTACTGTGTGAATAAATAGATCTGTGTTTTCATTTACTGCCTGAATAAATGGGTCTGTGTTTTCATTTGCTGTGTGAATAAATTGATCTGTGTTTCATTTACAGTGTGAATAAATAGATCTGTATGTTCATCTACTGAGTGAATAAATGGATCTGTGTTTTCATTTGTTGTGTGAGTAAATAGATCTGTGTTTTCATTTGCTGTGTGAGTAAATGGATCTGTGTTTTCATTTGTTATGTGAGTAAATAGATCTGTGTTTTCATTTGCTGTGGTAATGCATGTGGTATTTTTGTGTTTCTTTAGGAAGGTTTAAACTGTTTCATTTCATCCCTTGTCACGTTTTATTTACTTGTACAACTAATGAAGGTGGCGTTTTTCATGTTGACTAGTATATAAAACAACCTCAGTATTCATGTAATGTTTTTGATTTGACTTTCGAAGACATGGCTTTCCAAGAACGCTGCAATTTTCCAATCGGTTATTTTAATTTTTTTCGAACATTCGAGTCGCGTTTAAATTACTCCCATTTTCGGGCATGCCTGAAGGCGGCGGACAAGGATGAACGACAAGCCGAGGCGGGGAGTAAATCACTGGGTGACGGTGTGATCTGGTCCGGCGTCTTCTGCGTTGTTAGCACGAGACTAATAATTCCACCGGTGACCTTCAAAAACCAGACCTGGAGAATCGTTGAATGACGAGAAATGCAAATAACTTGATAAAGCTTTAACGACCTATCTAAATTATATGCATGGCCGAAACTTTTAACCTGAAAAAAATTATGAACTTTTTCATATTACAATTAAGTTCTAAAGATGGATGTGATCTTACGTTATTTAATTCAATTCGTTAGAAACTCGCTTGTAACTAGCATTAAGTCACGAAAATATTAAGAGTGTCCCCCCCCCCTTTATAAAATACCGAAACGTCAAGCGCAGAAGGAGATGTGTTACACAACAACGTCGAACAAATGGAAAGATGGAACCTTTAATTTAAAACACAAGTTACTTAAAGCTCGTTAAAGTGATTTTTCGCATCAAACGCTACCTAACGCCTGTATGAGCATAGCCATCTCTAATTTTGAGCTCATAGTGATAAACTAACAGTGCACCCACGGTCCCAAAGTGCAGAACGCGTTGCTGGGGCAAGGTGTTGTGGGCCACGAGTTCTTAGATTCACAGTATTGTAAGGGCGCCTTCTAGACCACGCCCGGCCACCTACAAAAACAGAAGACCTAAATGTAGGTGCTCAGCCAGCTCAGGATTTATAGAATATTTAGGTGTAGCAACAGTACGACGCTGAATACCATTTCATAAACCTAAGTCTTATCAAAATGTCACACTTACCGTAGCTCTCCTGTTCTATCATATTTAGGTGTAGCAACAGTACGACGCTGAATACCATTTCATAAACCTAAGTCTTATCAAAATGTCACACTTACCGTAACTCTCCTGTTCTATCATTTTGTTTTGGCTCTAAGCCTAACAGCAGAAGAATGCTGACTTTGGTCAACAAAACTCTTGATGATACCGATGACATAACAGCGAAATGAGAATTACTTACAGGGGGTTATTACTTATTAAACAATTTATATTAGTTCACGTGCATCTAGAATTAAGTTTCAAGAAAATGAAGTCATCGACATTGCAACTGAAACGTGGGAGTAGCGTGACAAAAACTGCCTTTTCAAGGTTTTGTTGTCAGTAACACTTGTGAACTCGCTAGTGTTACTAATATGTGTTCACTGTGGGTGGTAGTGACGATACAATGTAGGTGGTAGTGACGATACAATGTTGGTGGTAGTGACGATACACTGTGGTGGTAGTGACGATACAATGTGGGTGGTAGTGACGATACACTGTGGTGGTAGTGATGATACAATGTAGGTGGTAGTGATGATACAATGTGGGTGGTAGTGACGATAGACTGTGGTGGTAGTGACAATACATTGTGGGTTGTTTGTGACGATGCACTGTGAGTGGTAGACGTATATGACGTACTAAATAACTGGTGTGTATTTTTATAAAGACTATGGAAGATTTATAACTTTGACGACTATCTATTAACACACTATTCACCATTGTTCAAATACGTTAAATACTTTAGTTTCACACCATTGTTTGTGTATTTTTATAAAGACTATTGAAGATTTATAACTTTGACGACTATCTATTAACACACTATTGTTCAAATATGTTAAATACTTTAGTTTCACACCAAACTAAAGTATTTAACGTATTTGAACAATGGTGTGAAACTAAAGTATTTAACGTATTTGAACAATCACACCATTGTTCAAATACGTTAAATACTTCAGTTTTACCGTATTTTAAAGATCGATCTATGATTTCCGATCTGAGATAAGGCGTAGACAATACATACACGTATTAAGATGTTTAGTTTAAAAGTTATGTGGGTTAAACGTTCAGCGATGAGGTTCTGATCATGATATCAATCGTTCTCGTGGTTAATAGCCAATAAAATCACCTAAGCCTGATTATTAATGAATTACTCACTAACAATTACAATATAAAATGTTATTTGATTTCTATAAATACAAATTTTGTTCTTTAATACATATTCCTCTTTATATAAAAGGGGAAAAAAAATTCTAGCGTTCATCAATGGTATAGATGTTTAAGCCTTTTCTATCTGTTAGTTGGGGCAACTAATTCATTATTGAAACCCGCAACCTTATCCTATTACCCCCCCCCCCTTTTTTTTTTCTTTCTACTAGTACTAACCTGTAACCTACAAGATGATACACGTGGGGTCTGATGGGAAGACGGTGGTCTGCCTCGGGTGTACCTAACTGCTCAACGTTGTTGTTTATTTCTACCTGAGCATTGAGCGCGCGGGACCGATTTGGCGGCGTGTAGTTGGGAGTTTCGCGATGTGTTGTTTTACTGTCGATTCTCATCGAATGAGTTTTTCTTGCGTTGCCATTTGGACTTGTTCGTAGATTTTGTTTTGATGAGATACAGACGTATAGACTGATATCTGTTTATTTGGAAAATCAAAGAATAATCATAAGCTTGAATGTACCCTTCAGGTCCTCGAGAAGTCGACGGGCGGTGGAATTCGTCTTTGAACAGGTAGGTAGCGACGTGTGATTTAGGGTTATGATTGTTTCCGAATTACATACTCTCTTAAGTACGATATAATACGCGAAAAAAAAATCAAATCACTCAGTTTAACGTAAGAAGTTGTAACATTTAAAAAAACGTGTTTACCAAGAAACCAAAGTTGAACTAACTTTTACGGTGTATTTGGACTTGTTTGTTTGTGTGAAACTGTATGCATGTATGTATATGATCGTATATATATATATATGAATATTTTAGTTTCATTGTTTCAGAACGTATTAGAAAGATCTGTATCGTGATGTCGTTTTCAAGATGGAGATACTTAGATTCCAAAATTAGAATACTTAATTTTCATACCTGTGGTATGTCTTTCATACCTGTGGTATGTAAAGCAGGTGATGTGATAGTGGATCTGTTTAAACTGTATGTTAATGGATCTGTTTGAACTGTATGTTAATATATCTGTTTAAACTGTATGTTAATGGATCTGTTTAAACTGTATGTTAATATATCTGTTTAAACTGTATGTTAATGGATCTGTTTAAACTGTATGTTAATGGATCTGTTTAAACTGTATGTTAATGGATCTGTTTGAACTGTATGTTAATATATCTGTTTGAACTGTATGTTAATGTATCTGTTTAAACTGTATGTTAATGTATCTGTTGGAGCTGTATGTTAATAGATCTGTTTAAACTGTATGTTAATGGATCTGTTTGAACTGTATGTTAATGGATCTGTTTAAACTGTATGTTAATGGATATGTTTAAACTGTATGTTAATAGATTTGTTTGAACTGTATGTTAATAGATCTGTTTAAACTGTATGTTAATGGATCTGTTTGAACTGTATGCTACTGGATCTGTTTGAACTGTATGTTACTGGATCTGTTTAAACTGTATGTTAATGGATCTGTTTGAACTGTATGTTAATAGATCTGTTTGAACTGTATATTAATGGATCTGTTTAAACTGTATGTTAATGGATCTGTTTAAACTGTATGTTAATGGATCTGTTTGAACTGTATGTTAATGGATCTGTTTGAACTGTATGTTAATGCATCTGTTTAAACTGTATGTTAATGGATCTGTTTGAACTGTATGTTAATGGATCTGTTTGAACTGTATATTAATAGATCTGTTTAAACTGTATGTTAATGGATCTGTTTAAACTGTATGTTAATAGATCTGGTTGAACTGTATTTATTATGTCACTAGCACGTGTTCATATTAAAAGCTATAGTTTACCACGACACAATAAGCAGGTTTTTAGTTCTGTATGATACCTGCCTATATCATGTGTTTTATGGACTTACGATGGAAGACATATAATTAAAACAAAAATACAATCACAGCAATGTTTACAGTAAGCCAGTTCTGATTCTAATAATTACGACGTTTCGACCTTTAGTATTGGGTCATTGTCAGGTAAGAGTTGCATTCAAATTAATGTTAATTATGAAGCCATTTTTAATCCCTTTTGGTTTCATATGAAACCGCAAGGAACCGTTCATTAAGTGTACCGCTTCGTGAGTATTGCAGTTAATACTAAATTATCTGTACCTTTGTGGATTATACAGATAAACTTATTACACGAACACTGCTCACTCACATGATGTCCTGGTTATACCCAAATCTTGTTCATGGTTCACGTTTCTCTTTTTATCTTGAAACTTGCACACTTATTAGGAATATCGTTAAATAAAGTTATTTATTTTGTAAGATTTCTGGAATCACGAAACAAACTAAAGTATCACTTTCAATAATACTGTGTAATAGTTTTTGCTTTCATTGACAAAAAAAAGTAAGATACGACAGGTTTTCCTCAGTTCCCCATAATTAGGCTTAAGACTCTGTCAATTACCAACCCACAACTAGTTTACACAGAGATAACGTAGCACCACCTATCAATTTTAATAAAGCATTCTCACGTGCACCCACCTGACACATACACATGGCCTGGTCTAGTTTCATAATTTGTAGGAGTTTCCACCCACACCTGCGCCCACAAGCTTGGTAAATCTCTTTAAGGTGGGATCCTCATAACTTTAAAACGTTACATACACCTCGTGTTGTTGAAATAGTTTCCATAACTCGGATATATATATATATATATACTCTTAATAAGATATCACGATATATATATATATATATATATATA
>NW_013676018.1:7076-11823 GCF_000517525.1 Limulus polyphemus
ATTGAACTAGCTGTATAACTTACACTGCACTAGCTGTATAACTTACATTGAACTAGCTGTATAACTTACACTGCACTAGCTGTATAACTTACATTGAACTAGCTGTATAACTTACACTGTACTAGCTGTATAACTTACACTGCACTAGCTGTATAACTTACATTGAACTAGCTGTATAGCTTACATTGAACTAGCTGTATAGCTTACATTGAACTAGCTGTATAACTTACACTGCACTAGCTGTATAACTTACACTGCACTAGCTGTATAACTTACACTGTCTTGGACTAGTTGTATAGTATAACTTACACTGTCTTGGACTAGCTGTATAACTTACACTGCCTTGGACTAGCTGAATAACTTACACTGCCTTGGACTAGCGGTATAGTATAACTTACACTGCCTTGGACTAGCTGTATAACTTACACTGCCTTGGACTAGTTGTATAGTATAACTTACACTGTCTTGGACTAGTTGTATAACTTACACTGCCTTGGACTAGTTGTATAACTTACACTGCCTTGGACTAGCTGTATAACTTACACTGCCTTGGACTAGTTGTATAGTATAACTTACACTGTCTTGGACTAGTTGTATAACTTACACTGCCTTGGACTAGCTGTATAATTTATACTGCATTGGACTAGCTGTATAACTTACACTGCTTTGGACAAGCTGTATAACTTACACTGCTTTGGACTAGCTGTATAACTTACACTGTCTTGGACTAGTTGTATAACTTACACTGCCTTGGACTAGCTGTATAACTTACACTGCCTTTGGCTAGCGGTATAGCTTATGATAACCAGAAACATCAATCAGTTAAAGAAACATATTTTTCTTTGTCTGTATATTCAACTTAAATGAATTTGTGATACTCGTATCCTAGTGGTAACCAATTGTTTTAATTATTACCAGTCTCATTTAGAACCAATTTGTGTTAGGATTGATTTGGCTTGAGATTTATTTAAACTGGTATTCTTTTCGCTTGTTTAAAAAATCAAATATTGAACGAACTTAGCTACGAAGTACAAACGATATATATATTTATTTCCCAAGACTTATTTTACTCACTTTGGTCAGTTGGTCAGTGTAGTTTTCTCTAAAGTCTTGAAGCTCTGTATGGGTGTTTTCATCCGAGAATTCTAACGAGTAAACAAGACGAAATCCTCAATAGCCGCGGAACATGAAATTCTTTTAGAAAAGATTAGAGTAAATTAATCTATGAGACCTTGGGCGTGGTCAAATACATCAGTTGAAAGGGTCTGACATCCTAAGTCCGAAACTATAATTAGATCTCAAATCGGTCAAGAGATGGCGGAGCTATGAGCTAAAAAGTTTGTATTTGAAAAATACTCGGAGCCACTCTATCAGCCGTTATGCCGCGGCTAAAAAGTCAGTTTAGTGTGAATCTACTTTACAATCGATTGTTGACTCGACACAAACTGATTCGAATGAAACCCTTCATTTCATCGAATTTTCTACGGAACGCTAACACGAATGTCACTGTATATATATAAAGGTATTAGACTTTTAAAGAAAAATCACCTTTAAAAACTACGCTAGTAACTTATTTACTTGGCGACGTTTCGAGCAGACGATCTTTTTTCAAGCAAAAACAAGCCACTTTCGCATTTTTCTTCTTGTGTATATATTTATTTTAATGGAGCATGAAATGAACGCCTGATCTCGTTACACATCTGACAGAATTATACTTCAGATTTCTGAAGATAACACGTTACATAAACATTTGAGTCGGCATTATCAAACATACGTTAACGTATAACTATCAAAGGTATTCTTATTATACGAAAATATATTTTTTTAGTTATTTGGAAAGCATTATGATTCTCCCTGAAGCTTTGCTCAGTTAAGTTTATATAAATCTCGGAGAATCATCATGCACGGTCTGGCTTTGTTCTCCTTAAGCCTCGTAACATTGGAGTAGGTGTTTTAGAAGTAGGAAATGCATACTTTTTATGTTAGTCTAACAAGCGATTGGAAACACAAATAAAATCATTGATCAACCGAGAATTTCACTTGTTAAAGGCACTTCTTTCAGGGGGGGACTAATTGATCAACCGAGGATTTCACTTGTTACAGGCACTTCTTTCAGAGGGGGGAATAATTGATCAACCGAGGATTTCACTTGTTACAGGCACTTCTTTCAGGGGGGGGAATAATTGATCAACCGAGGATTTCACTTGTTACAAGCACTTCTTTCAGGAGGGGGGAATAATTGATCAACCGAGGATTTCACTTGTTACAGGCACTTCTTTCAAGGGGGGGGGGGATAATTGATCAACCGAGGATTTCACATTTCTTATGGGGAGGAGGAATTTACGAGTCAACGATTTTACACTTCTTTCACCTTACCAGATACCAGATCCCTTAGTCATGATCATAGATACAACAAAGATACCAGATCCCTTAGTCATTATCATAGATACAACAATGATACCAGATCCCTTAGTCATGATCATAGATACAACAAAGATACCAGATCCCTTAGTCATGATCATAGATACAACAAAGATACCAGATCCTTTAGTCATGATCATAGATACAACAAAGATACCAGATCCCTTAGTCGTGATCATAGATACAACAAAGATACCAGATCCCTTAGTCGTGATCATAGATACAACAAAGATACCAGATCCCTTAGTCATGATCATAGATACAACAAAGATACCAGATCCCTTAGTCATGATCATAGATACAACAAAGATACCTGATCATTTAGTCATGATCATAGATACAACAAAGATACTAGATCCCTTAGTCATTATCATAGATACAACAAAGATACCAGATCCTTTAGTCGTGATCATAGATACAACAAAGATACCAGATCCCTTAGTCATGATCATAGATGCAACAAAGATACCTGATCATTTAGTCATGATCATAGATACAACAAAGATACCAGATCCCTTAGTCATTATCATAGATACAACAAAGATACCAGATCCTTTAGTCGTGATCATAGATACGCTTAGAATTATTCAAATCTGGATAGAAGCATTTATAGTTTTTCATATGGACATTCACATAAATGACCCATTTGAGATCTTGCCTACAAGAAGACCTTCGATCTCATATTTTCTGTTGAACTCTTGGGCTCTCCTTTAGTCATGATCATATATACAACAAAGATACCAGATCCATTAAATAAATTTTTGTAAATATTTTAACCCAAGAAATAAGCATTAAATGTTATTCAACCAAGTATCTTGAAGATACCAAGAAGACATGGTAGCCCAAGAGTTCAACAGAAAATATTAGATCGAAGGTCTTCTTGTAGGCAAGATCTCAAATGAATGTCTATATCAAAAACTATAAATGCTTCTATCCAGATTTGAACAATTCTAAGCGTATCTGCTGGACTACCAGTGTATGTTAGATATTCGGTTTCTTGGCGACAAATGTAGAACGTCTGTTTGATCAGTCAGGGGCCATATTGTTCTTCAGAAAAAACACCACAAAATAACATTTGATATACACGTGTTGTGGTGACTAGTAGTCATCCAGTTTCGAAGCGTTTGTATGTTGAGATCCAACGTTTGAACATCGGAGAGTGCGCTATTACTCTCTATGTAGGGGTGGCACGGACGCCACTATTCAAGCAATACAACTGTTATCCGGATTTTCTTCTCTACAGATCATCAGAAAACAGATATGAAGAGCTACCTAACATAGTCGTTCTATATCCGCTGTATATGGCGCTTTTCAGCTATCCAGAGCGACCCAAGGTCGAAAACCGGCGAATAGTTAAAACCAAGATTTCTTATTTTTGTTCAATAGGCCTAGCGTCTGCCTAGTTCTAGCACTAACTATAACTTTATCATCATTTGATAGAGCAAAACAATCTTCACGATCTATGAATAACAATTTTATTATTATTCTGCAAACCTATAAAGCTTTAAAATACACTTTGTATCCTAATAACCCACGTATGCCATCTTATAAAAAAGTAACAAACAGAAATTATCGCTAAATGAAAAAGTTATGTAGGGGTGACTACTGATCTTGAAAAAAAGAACCAAACAAAATAGGGATGGAAGTGGACATATCACTTGATGATTACATAGTAGACTAAGCTGTCTCGACTTTAGATGGATAATAAAATCCTTACATTACTGGCTTCCTCACTGGCAAAACCAATAGAATCAGACCCTCCAATCGTAAAATGTTGCTCTATTGTGAAATAGTCATGAAAGTAATATTCTAAAGTTAACTAAAAGAAAGGTGTAATTATGAAAGCTGAGATTCTATTCACACACCAAGCTTTCGATAGATAAAGTGGGGAAGCCAGTAATGTAGGGATTTTATTCTCCATGTAAAGTTAAGACGGCTCAGTTTGCTATGTGATCATTAGCTGGATCAAGTGGTACGTCCAGCTTCTAGTCCTGTCTTGTGGTTCCTTTGGTCAATTTCAGTAGCCAGCCCTACATTTTTGATTTAACAATTTTTTAAATAATACTTGTTAATTCACACCATACAAGTTGGTTACCTAATGTCATCATAGAATGAGAGGTTATCCCACTCGTCAACTTTTCTGAGTTGATGATGAGAGCCTACATACTACATTTTTCAGTTGGATGCCATGTTTGCTACCTAAGATGGCCGATAAATGTCGAAAATGCAGCTTTCAGCTGGACACCATGTTTGCCTACCTAAGATGGCCGATAAATGTCGAAAATGCAGCTTTCAGCTGGATGCCATGTTTGCTACCTAAGATGGC
>NW_013676018.1:12766-14225 GCF_000517525.1 Limulus polyphemus
TAAATAGTCGAAAATAGCAGCTTCTAGCTGGATGCCATGTTTGCTACCTAAGATGGCCGATAAATGTCGAAAATACAGCTTTCAGCTGGACTCGATGACCGCGTCGGAGTTCCAAATTACTTCCTATTTCTTAAATTTTGTTGTTTTTTTCTAACTTTTTTATGCGTTGGTGGAACGTAGAAGTGTAGAAGGAAGATTACGAGTGCCTAATTAATTTAGATTAACGATATTTGTATAATGCTGAGCTTTAATTATCTCGAGCGTAGTTTACTTTGTATGTCATCAGTAGCGAACTCGTATCTTCATAATCCGCGTGCGACACGAGATTAAAAGTCGAGCGCGAGATAAATTGATTTTAATTTCCTAGAAAGACAACTTTTAGATCAAAAAGCACACAGGTTTCAAAGTGTCGTAGTTTTGTGCTGGATTTCCCTCTGAGCTGTTTATTTCACAAACATTAATACTGTAAGCATAAAAAAACTTGAAGTATGGATTAGCTTCTATTGGCAAGTGGAAAATAGACAGAACCACGTTATTGGAACAACCTCTGAATTTTAAAACCTCTAGTAAAGAGAATAATTAGTTCAGCACAGAACAACGTGTTGCTTTGTTTGGGAAACTGGCTTAAAGATACACAAGGTAGCCGTCCCTAGGTTTGGAGTGATGAACTTAAGTGAAATGATGTGTTTACTGTGTACCCACTCTCATGTGATGTGTACCAGGAGTGTTGACTGGGTACCCATTCTCACGTGATGTGTACCAGGAGTGTTGACTGGGAACCCATTCCCACGTGATGTGTAGCATGAGTGTTGACTGGGTACCCACTCTCATGTGATGTGTACCAGAAGTGTTGACTGGGAACCCATTCCCACGTGATGTGTACCAGAAGTATTGACTGGGAACCCATTCCCACGTGATGTGTACCAGTAGTGTTGACTGGGTACCCACTCTCATGTGATGTGTACCAGAAGGGTTGACTGGGTACCCATTCCCGCGTGATGTGTACCAGAAGTGTTGATTGGGTACCCATTCTCATGTGATGTGTAGCAGGAGTGTTGACTGGGTACCCATTCCCACGTGATGTGTACCAGGAGTGTTGACTGGGTACCCACTCTCATGTGATGTGTACCAGGAGTGTTGACTGGGTACCCATTCCCACGAGATGCGTACCAGGAGTGTTGACTGGGTACCCACTCTCACGTGATGTGTACCAGGAGTGTTGACTGGGTACCCACTCTCACGTGATGTGTACCAGGAGTGTTGACTGGGTACCCACTCTCACGTGATGTGTACCAGGAGTGTTGACTGGGTACCCACTCTCACGTGATGTGTAGCAAAAGTGTTGACTGGGTACCCATTCCCACGTGATGCGTACCAGGAGTGTTGACTGGGTACCCATTCCCACGTGATGTGTACCAGAAGTGTTGACTGGGTACCCATTCCCACGTGATGCGTACCA
>NW_013676018.1:14482-15688 GCF_000517525.1 Limulus polyphemus
TGACTGGGTACCCACTCTCACGTGATGTGTACCAGGAGTGTTGACTGGGTACCCACTCTCACGTGATGTGTACCAGGAGTGTTGACTGGGTACCCACTCTCACGTGATGTGTAGCAAAAGTGTTGACTGGGTACCCACTCTCACGTGATGTGTACCAGAAGTGTTGACTGGGTACCCATTCCCACGTGATGTATAGTAGAAGTATTGACTGGGTACCCATTCCCACGTGATGTGTAGCAAAAGTGTTGACTGGGTACCCATCCCCACGTGAAGTTTCGCAGATGTATAATAACCGTTAGCATCAGATATTAGTAGTTCTGTATTAAGATTGTAAAACATAGTTATACATATAATCCCTGTTAGTTATATTAATAAACACAACTTTTAAAAAAAGTAGGTAAACGTTTTCAAAGCTTCTTAGGCCCAGTAAGGTCGATTAGACGTGAATGTTGGATTATTTTGCACACGTGACTTCATTAGATGTTGAAATACCCCAAATCTACGTATATTTTTAAAGTTTTTAGAGTTTTGGGTGCCATCTACTCAGTGATATGTGTCTAATCCATGAAGAGGCTAAGCCTCACGATGTTTCCACAATTTTAGTTGTGTGAGAAAAAAGGGTAGATATACACGTAATGATTTCCTTGTATCATAGGCAAAAGAGGCCAGGCGTGGCCTAGAAGTTAGTGTTTTCGGACTGTGAATGCGAGTTTATGGTTTGCGGCCCGTTTCCTCTAAAAACGTGCTCCGTACTTTTGGGCCTTCGTTGCACAACAACAATAACGGTCAAAAATCCCACTATTCAGTCATACGAAGGTTGGCGGTGGGTACTGCTAACTAGCAGCCTTCTCTCTAGTGTAAAAGTTTAAAATTAGGGACAGCCATACGCATTCTACCGTCGTGTTGCTTTGTGTGACATATCTGAAACAAAGAAGTTAAAACAAAGTAGAAAGTTAACTGTGGGTGTATGTTGGAATATAAACTACATTTTAACCGTCAAGCTGATGTATTAAAAAAACAAAGTAGAAAGTTAACCGTGGGTGAATGTTGGAACATAAACTACAGTTTAACCGTCAAACTGTATGTTGGAATATAAACTACATTTTAACCGTCAAGCTGATGTATTAAGAAAACAAAGAAGAAAGTTAACCGTGGGTGAATGTTGGAATATAAACTACATTTTAACCGTCAAGCTGATGTATTAAG
>NW_013676018.1:16688-17946 GCF_000517525.1 Limulus polyphemus
ATATAACTACATTTTAACAGTCAAGCTGATATATTAAGAAAACAAAGAAGAAAGTTAACCGTGGGTGTATGTTGGAATATAAACTACATTTTAACCGTCAAGCTGATGTATTAAGAAAACAGAAAGTTAACTGTCACTATGATATATGTAACCACATGCTAATAACTTGTGTGCGTACAATCCCACACGTTAGGGATATACAGTTAGCAGAACCAGGCGTGAATGTCTTCAAAGACATTGTGTTCAAAAGAGCGGATTTCAATAAACAAATATAGAGTTTTAGGGCGTACAAATCTGAGCGTCATTTTCCTGATTTATTTGTAATCTGTGCGCTTCCAACTGAGGTCCAAATGGGCTGATATTATCCAAGTTTTCTTGCTAACTCAGTAGATGTGTTCATACTTCACTTATAACCTACCAAAGCAGCTGGTTCAATTCCTGACTCAACAACTCGGCAAGTGATTTTAGTTGGCTTTCCATTTGAGTTAATAGTACTAATCAAGAAATTGGATCTATTAGTTTCGCCATCTGGCGACAGTAAAGTGGGGTTCTATTGCTGAGCTGCTTTAAAAAAAGAGTAAGGGATGTTTAACAGCGTAAAGAGATAAAACTGTTTGATTACTAAACTTCTCAAGTTTATAGATGTCTACAATAGTCAAGTGCTCGATCATCAACGTTTGTTAAGAAACGAAGGAAACTCCTCATCCTTACTCTGGCTCTGAAAGAAACCTTTCCAGGACAGATACGTTAAGTTAGCTGATTAGTTATCGTTGTACACTGTGACGAGTCACTTCATGTTTAAACGTTATATCGTTGTACACTGTGACGAGTCACTTCATATTTTAATGTTTAAACATTATATCGTTATACACTGTGACGAGCCACATCATGTTTAATGTTAAAACATTATATCGTTATACACTGTGACGAGTCACGTCATGTTTAATGTTTAAACATTATATCGTTGTACACTGTGACGAGTCACATCATGTTTAATGTTTAAACATTATATTGTTATACACTGTGACGAGTCACGTCATGTTTAATGTTTAAACATTATATTGTTATACACTGTGACGAGTCACGTCATGTTTAATGTTAAAACATTATATTGTTATACACTGTGACGAGTCACGTCATGTTTAATGTTAAAACATTATATTGTTATACACTGTGACGAGCCACATCATGTTTAATGTTTAAACATTATATTGTTATACACTGTGACGAGTCACGTCATGTTTAATGTTAAAACATT
>NW_013676018.1:18306-20731 GCF_000517525.1 Limulus polyphemus
CCACATCATGTTTAATGTTAAAACATTATATCGTTGTACACTGTGACGAGCCACATCATGTTTAATGTTAAAACATTATATCGTTGTACACTGTGACGAGCCACATCATGTTTAATGTTTAAACATTATATCGTTGTACACTGTGACGAGCCACATCATGTTTAATGTTAAAACATTATATCGTTGTACACTGTGACGAGTCACATCATGTTTAATGTTAAAACATTATATCGTTGTACACTGTGACGAGCCACATCATGTTTAATGTTAAAACATTATATCGTTGTACACTGTGACGAGCCACGTCATGTTTAATGTTAAAACATTATATCGTTGTACACTGTGACGAGTCACATCATGTTTAATGTTTAAACATTATATCGTTGTACACTGTGACGAGTCACATCATGTTTAATGTTTAAACATTGTATTATTATACACTGTGACGAGCCACGTCATGTTTAATGTTTAAACATTATATCGTTGTACACTGTTTATTTTGTGAACATTACTGATTTTTGAAAACATTCATTTTTTTCTCGTACAACTATCTTTTACCTGTCTGTAATTCAGATAATTTCATAATTTTTAACTATAGTCGTTCGTGTATCTCTCTTATTTAAAACTTATGTTTCTTTATATTAGTGAAACTTTTTGAGTTTATTTTTGTATGAAGTTGAAGATTAAATTTTTTCAAACACATGACATACAAACAATAAACTCTCAAACGACTGCTTATTGCACCCTGAACTTTTGCGTTTAGGCACTTCTAGGTGTAGGATCGTGACTGTAATCAAACGGTTTGTTTACAGAAGTTGTAGGTCAAGGAGATTAACGTGACCTCGGGTCCACCGTGAGCTTATCTTGTCACGATGTAATGTTTACGAGCACGCGCTTCTCTATCGAGGTGTCGCTTCATTGTTTATGATTTTGCTGGAGTATTTGAAGAATTCTGTTCTCTACTGAGCGCAGTGAATTGTCACTACTGTAAATTCATTTTGTTTGTTAAATGTTTTGTCTTGCTTTTTCCACGATTATCTAACCGTTTAAAAAGGTCAAGTTAGAAACTGGCAACTTAATATTTTAAGTGTAATGATGTCTAATTAAAGTTGTACATATGGTTTTCAAACGAAACCCAAAACTCCTGGGTCTTGTTTGAAAACTTTTGCATGTGATCCTGTGTGCTAACTTTTTTGAACAGAAGTTGTACGTAGATTTAGCCTAGGTTTTTAACCTGGTTTCATTCGTCTGCGTAGTTTCTGGACTGTGAATCAAATTAATTTAAATGTTGCGCACAATACGCTGTCGTCAAGCTCTACTAATTGTATCGTTTAATTATTTAAAATATCCGTATCTTGATTTGAAGTAAATTATCAGTTCATACCGAATTATATAAGTTCGGGAGGATGTTTGTTTGGAATTAAGCAATGGGCTATCTGTGCTCTTCCCAACACGGGTATCGAAACCCCGATTGCTTTCAAATATCACGAGATTGGATAATCTAAAAATTTAAACTAAGTTAAATCAAAACTTTCTTTTGAGAGTTTCAAACTAAGGATATTTCATAAAACGTTTCATTGTTGCGTAGTTTCAACCCCCCCTTCCCCCTCGAATTAATAATACTTTAATAGAAAGTGTAAGATTTATGTTTTTATAGAAATGTTACCAGCATTCAGGAGCCTGGCGTGGCCAGGTGGTTAGGGCGATCGATTCACAATCTGAGGGTCGCGGGTTCTAATACCCCATTCCTTTCAGCCGTAGGGGGCGTTATAATGTGACGATCAATCTCACTAGACCTTGGTAAAAGAGTAGCTCAAGAGTTGGCGGTGGATGGTGATGACTAGCTGCCTTCCCTCTAGTCTTTCACTGCTAAATTATGGACGGCTAACGCATATAGCCCTCGTTTAGCTTAGCACGAATTTCAAACCAAATCGACCTTCAGCGAGACGAAAATGTTTATTTTATCTAGTTCGATCAGAGAAAAACATTTCTCAAAAATTCACTTTTCAATATTGTAATAAAATCATATAAGAATAGAAAACACATTTCAAAGTTCTAAACACATTCAGGAGGTTTAAGTAGCGAACTGGGTGACGTAAAGTATTCTTCTAATCGAACAAATCTCCATGGCAACAGCTTCTGAGATCGTATTAATTAATATAGGATACTTCAGGAGTGCGATATGTTTGTTTTGTTCATTAGTCGCAGTGCTGTAAGTCTTACACTATCAGAATGTGTTATATATCTAAAGACACAAATATTTTGACGTTTTCATCAAATGCAACACAACTGTTTGTTCGTTCATTTCTGTTACATGATTCAAGATGTACTGATAAAGAATCTACTTTCTGTTACATGACTCAAGATGTACTGATAAAGAATCTACTTTCTGTTACATGACTCAAGATGTACTGATAAAGAATCT
>NW_013676019.1:0-2005 GCF_000517525.1 Limulus polyphemus
AGATAGATTTATCATTATTTTAGTTAACTCTTCTAAGGATCTGGTTTCGTTATTGTTAAGCGCTAAATTCAACAGTTATGGATGCTCTTCCAACGACGGGTATTTAAACCCAATTTTAAGTGTCGTACACCTGTAGACTTGTCGCTGAACCACTTGGGGGGAGGGGGATCTTGTAAGACGTTTATTTGTTGTTAAGCAAAACGCTATACAATGGGCTATCTGTTCTGTGCCCACGACGAGTATCGAAACCAGGTTTATAGCGGTGTGATTTCCCAGACTTGTCGCTGAGTTACTGGGTGGAGGCTGGCTTTGTTATAAGCCAAGCAACTTCTTTGTTTGTGGTTGTTTTCGTATCCAATAGATGGCACGACGGAAACTTGTTTTTAATATCGTGTATTAAAAGGAAAATGTTTAAAATCTAATATAAATACATTTGAAACAGAGTTGTGTAATTTTAGGTTGAAGAATATTAAAATACATTAATTTTCTACGTAACATTGCTGAAATTAATTTGTTTCAAAAGTTGTTTTTTGTTTTAAATCCATTGTATTATAACACAAAACTCAAAGGAAGAAGTTCTCGATAATTGTATATATGCACATTCTATTCCGTTTTGTTTTTCATACAGAACTTAACAACAGCAACGCCAGCAATCCTTGTCAGAAGGAAGACATAATGGGTAACATTGTGGCAAGCTCATCTCCATTTCTGTACCCGTTTATTGTAGAGTATAGTCTCATAGGCGCAGCAGTATTGTATGTTATGTGGAAAAACATTGGCAAGGACCCTATCTTCCAGGGGGAGCTTCAAGAGGAAGACCGCCTCTCCAGGACATCCAGCGCTCAGTCGACCAATCCCGTGAATTGCTCGGGGTCCAGCAAAGGCCTGTTCTTCGGACTTCTTGTGCTTGTTATTTGCGTTATTTGTCTCATCGTATTCTTTGTTCTCATCTACCACGACCACTATCGCCTCCTGGCGGTCTACCTTAGTGATCTTTCTCACTGCAGCATCCTTCTTTTTGCCATCATCGCCATCATCGTCGGCTTCTTTCGAGTGAAGTCTCTACGTTTTTCAACTTGTCGTAAAGATCAGCTTCGGGATATCCTCTTGCGCGTGGCAGCATTTGGTTTGTACATCCACGCCATGTTCGGCATCATTGCAGGTTCACTGTCTTCAGTCTCTTATATACCCAACATTCTCCTCTTAGTAACCAGCTGCCTCACCTTGCTCCAGGTCACTTTACAGTCTCTCTTAATCGCCGACATGTCCTGTCGGTCATCCCATCTCCCGGAACAAGACCAACAAAAACCCGGAAGACAGATCGTTACCTTTCTGATGATCTCGAACCTGACCTTATGGGTTATTTACACATTCCAGATGCAGAAGGTTGAAGCGAGTCCAGTGGAGCGAGAGTTCTATGGGGTCATGGGTTGGGCGGTCATCACTAGGGTTACATTGCCTCTTAGCATTTTCTACAGGTTCCATTCAGCAGTGACGTTTGCAGAAGTTTGGAAGAACTCTTACAGAAACGTGTCTTCTTGAGTGGTGTTAGTTACACGATCTGTAACTCCCTGTAGCCAGGAGATTGTCCACGGACTTGTTTAAAACTCTTACAGAAACGTGTCTTCTTGAGTGGTGTTAGTTACACGATCTGTAACTCCCTGTAGCCAGGAGATTGTCCATTTGTTTAAAACTCTTACAGAAACGTGTCTTCTTGAGTGGTGTTAGTTACACGGTGTGTAAGATAAAGCAATAACTCCCTGTAGCCAGGAGATTGTCCACGGACTTAGATTTGTTTAAAACTCTTACAGAAACGTGTCTTCTTGAGTGGTGTTAGTTACACGGTGTGTAAGATAAAGCAATAACTCCCTGTAGCCAGGAGATTGTCCACGGACTTAGATTTGTTTAAAACTCTTACAGAAACGTGTCTTCTTGAGTGGTGTTAGTTACACGATCTGTAACTCCCTGTAGCCAGGAGATTGTCCACGGACTTAGATTTGTTTAA
>NW_013676019.1:2820-7784 GCF_000517525.1 Limulus polyphemus
TAGTTACACGATCTGTAACATAAAGCAATAACTCCCTGTAGCCAGGAGATTGTCCACGGACTTGTTTAAAACTCTTACAGAAACGTGTCTTCTTGAGTGGTGTTAGTTACACGGTGTGTAAGATAAAGCAATAACTCCCTGTAGCCAGGAGATTGTCCACGGACTTGTTTAAAACTCTTACAGAAACGTGTCTTATTGAGTGGTGTTAGTTACACGGTGTGTAACATAAAGCAATAACTCCCTGTAACCAGGAGATTGTCCACTGACTTAGATTTGTTTAAAACTCTTACAGAAACGTGTCTTCTTGAGTGGTGTTAGTTACACGGTGTGTAACATAAAGCAATAACTCCCTGTAGCCAGGAGATTGTCCACTGACTTAGATTTGTTTAAACCTCTTACAGAAACGTGTCTTCTTGAGTGGTGTCAGTTACACGATCTGTAACTCCCTGTAGCCAGGAGATTGTCCACGGACTTGTTTAAAAGATCAACGCGAATTTGATCAGCTCATTTATAAAAATGTCACTAATCCAATGAAGCAAAATAAATCAGCTTGTATGAGCTTATAAAACCGACAAACATACTGGTACTAGTTTATGATGTAATTACCCCCAGTGATCTGAAACGACGCGGGTTTTTATTGACTTGCGATACGTAACGTTGTACGGTATCAAATTAAATATGAGGTGAAAGTTGTAAAACGTTGTACATAAAAATTTTAAAAAATGGCCAAAGTATTAAAATGTTTTACAAACTTCTCATTTATAAGAGCTACATATGAAGTTTGTGTGTTTCTTCGAACTGACATTTAGTGTCTTGTGTTTTCAAAGCCTTCTTGATTGACATAACCTGGAATCACATTAGTAAAAGCTTGGTTTGTGTTTCATTGTTTTCTTGGTTTCAAAGCGTAATTTGAATCCAACTGTACGAAGGTTCTGTACGCTAACACCCAGAAAGGATACACGTTTTCTCAAAGTCGTCATTGTTTGAAAGTAAAGAGTTGGTTGAAGTGGAATATAAGACATGTGCAATAACAATCCATAAAAGTGCTTTAAATATATATATATATATATCGAAGTCTTTTATTTTTGTCTTGATGAAGTTCTTTTTTTTTTTTAGGCGAATACTTAGCTGAAACTACTGTCGATTGCAAAAGTAAAAATATTAATAACTCCAACTCCAGGTTTATAATATCTGTTCTTATGTTGTATGCCTAACAGTATTATGAAAAAAAATATTTCTCTGTAACACGGGGTCATGTCTTTGTTATATTTTGATATAAAACATATTCTACGTTGGTGTAATAATGCAATATTTAACAAACTATACACAACAGTATAAAATCATCAGAAGTTTCCAACAATACTACGATTTCTAAAGTTAATATTCCATTGTTAATAAACAGTTTAAAGTTCTAAATACATTTTTTTTTAGTTTTTATACCATTCATCGTTAGATTAAAAAGAAACTTTGGGCTTAAGAAAATTATTTACAGTTTACTTCTTGATTATCATTTGATATCATCGGGGGGGGGGGAGATAATCGGTAAATCTACAGACTATGACGCAAAAATCCGGGGCTCGATTCTCCGCGGTGGACACAGCACATAGCCCAATGTGGCTTTAATAGAAAACAAGCAGTAAGCCTACATAATATGTATTTCCCCCTTGTAGTTTGGTTCAAATTATGGTCATTATTTGACTTCCCCGAAGTAGTTTTGTGATTTGATATCCTACAAAGATGAATGGTTATATCTCTCTCTGGTTGGCCTAGATTTACTTTCTGACACAGAATACAGATTTTTCTAATACTTTTCATGTTGTGTTTCATTAAAAGTAGGCATCTATTATAATAACACTGTTCTGAATATGTTCGCGTACCTAACTACCCAAATGCGCATGTGCGCGCAGTTATTTCAATGGATGCGAATGCAAATATAGTTTAATAGAGATTTTATACAACAACATATTAATTAAAAACTTATCTGTTTCTGAAAATATCTGAAGTTAGGTTGTAAAATAACATTATAAGTTTATTTACTGATAGCGTTAAATACGGTAAAATTTAACCCTATTTAAACTAAAGCGAAAAAGGTACACGAGATACTGTGTTCGTTTATTCATTGAATATAAGCCGTACTTAATAAAGGCTTAACTAATGTTAGGCCTCATACAAGTAGACTTATTGATCCTGTATTTTAAAAATGTAATACTGCAATAAAGACACTAATTTGACCGCACGTGTTTTGCGAGTCTCACTAGTTAAAAGTAATTGTATTATTTGGACTATTAATGTATATGAAAACTGAGAAATTAAAGCATTTAATATATTTGATTATATCTATCTTTGTGAAGTGTATTCAGTACACGTTAGATATTCATCAATGAACGTTGGAGCTACAAACGTAACAATATCACAAACTAGATAAAACTTTTCCGTTAATATTCGTTTCTCTCTCTCGACTTCGAACAAACTAAATAAGTCTTCATGGCGTTACCTTGGTAACGAAAAGTCAACAGTTAATGAAGAATAGCGTACAGCTTAACTTACAAACAAATATATATAAACTTTAAGATCTGAATTCGACCTGACCTTCTCAGGTCGCACACAACGATCAAAATTCCTGTCCAGACAAGACGCTTTGATAGGTTAAATGAAATAAATTCAAATAATGCATACAAAATTAACAATATCGATAGCTCGTGAATGGGCGGGTTTCTTTTAGATGAAATATTAATGATGTCTTGTTAAAACTATAACAGTGAATGTTTGCATTGGTTTTTTTTCTGACTTTGAGTTTTGTTATTAAACCTTGCTACGGTTGCAGAGATTATGTAGAAGCATCGCGACAAACAATGGGTCGGACGTAGTTTATCCTGACAAATAATACAGGGAGCGAAGATTAGGGTAACAAACATTGAGTATAAAACATATTATCATGACAAACAATAGTTAGGACGTAAATTATCATGCCACACGTTACATAAGACGTAACAAACAATGATTAGGGCGTAGTTTATCGTGACAAATAATACATAGGACGTAGTTTATCGTGACAAACATTGAGTATAAAACATTATCATGACAAACAATAGTTAGGACGTAAGTCATCGTGACAAACATTACATAGGACGTAGTTTAAGTCATCCATGTGAAGTTCATACAAGTTTCAGAGTTTGGAGCCGTGGGCGCGTTATAAGAGTGATTGTCAAATCCCATTTTTTCCATTACAGTAGACCACTAGTTGTCGGTGGGTGGTGTTGACTACCTGCCTTCCCTCTAGTCATCACTTCAAAATTAGATATGACTAGCGCAGATAGCCCTCAAGTAGCTTTTCATGAAATTCAACAACAACATACTAAATAGTTCACATTTATTGGGTTGTTGCAGCAATTCGTGCAAAACTATCCTCGTTTAGAAGTGATAGCAAGACGGGGGGCAACAATTGAACAGAATCCGCCGCCAACTTTTGGGCTACTCTATACGAAAAACGGTATTTAACACTCACGACAGCAACATGTGTCAGAAGTCTGTTTTCATTGGACATTTCCCGATCTAGTAAATTATACCGCTAGGGCAATGTCGTAGAGGTATTATTTCCTCGATAGGTGGCTAATGTACGTTTTTTGTTTTGTTGTTCGTGTTGTTATATTTTGTATCTTTGTCGCTGGATGTCCGTGTTTACAAGTACATCTATTGGTAAGCTCCGATATTTCTAATAATAAACGATTAGTGTTATGTAGTTAAAGGAGGGGGACAAGCCCCCTGAAATGTCGTCTTATTAATCTAATTTTAGATTTGATCCCATTTTATTTCTCATTGCCTGCCCTACCCCCCAGTTAAGAAAAAAACTGGAGCCGGGACTTTTTGTAGTTTTATTCAACCTTATTGGTTATAATGATGTTTAAAATATTTTGAATTAAGGTTTTGCATTTATGAATAATACTTTGCTTCGTTACACGATTTAAGGTTGATTTAAAGGTCGAGAACAAGCTTAACATCGTGAGCTATTATAGTTAACAGTTAAAATACTTAGCTGATGTTTAAAAACATTGTAATCAGTGTTTAGGTTCCTTAGATATTGATTCATAGCGTTATTAGGGGTGGCGACAGCTCATTAAAGGTCGTAAGTGGGACTATCCCCACCCCTTCCCAATACTTACCCCTAAAAAATACCAATCAGTATATCAAAGTAATACAAATACTTTATATTTCTACTCACGCCCCCCCCTCCAAGTGACACAGCGCACTTACAACGGTAGAAATCGGGTTTCGATACCCGTGGTGGGCAGAGCACAGATAGCCCATTGTGTAGCTTTGTGCTTAATTCCAAACAAACAAACAAATAAAATTTCTACTCACAACTAATACCACTGTGTAAGTATCTTTCTCAAATCGTGCAAACTGTGCATGCATTGAATTTACAACCAATACATGGCTGTGAGGTGTTTTGCTGTGTGATGTGATTATTGAAGATGTGTACGTCACTGTGTGATGTGATTATTGAAGGTATGTACGTTACTGTGTGATGTGATTATTGAAGGTATGTACGTTACTGTGTGATGTGATGTAATTATTGATGGTTTGTACGTTACTCAGTGATGTGATTATTGAAGATATATACGTTACTGAGTGATGTGATTATTGAAGGTATGAACGTTACTGAGTGATGTGATTATTGAAGGTATGTACGTTACTGATTGATGTGATTATTGAAGGTATGTACGTTACTGAGTGATGTGATTATTGAAGGTATGTACGTTACTGAGTGATGTGATTATTGAAGGTTTGTACGTTACTGAGTGATGTGATTATTGAAGGTATGTACGTCACTGTGTGATGTGATTATTGAAGGTATGTACGTTACTGAGTGATGTGATTATTGAAGGTATGAACGTTACTGAGTGATGTGATTATTGAAGGTATGTACTTCACTGTGTGATGTGATTATTGAAGGTATGTACGTT
>NW_013676019.1:8680-9423 GCF_000517525.1 Limulus polyphemus
TGAGTGATGTGATTATTGAAGGCCTGTACGTTACTGAGTGATGTAATTATTGAAGGTATGTACGTCACTGAGTGATGTGATTATTGAAGGTATGTACGTTACTGTGTGATGTGATTATTGAAGGTTTGTACGTTACTGTGTGATGTGATTATTGAAGGTATGTACGTCACTGAGTGATGTGATTATTGAAGGTTTGTACGTTACTGAGTGATGTGATTATTGAAGGTATGTACGTTACTGAGTGATGTGATTATTGAAGGTATGTACGTTACTGTGTGATGTGATTATTGAAGGTATGTACTTCACTGTGTGATGTGATTATTGAAGGTATGTACGTTACTGAGTGATGTGATTATTGAAGGTATGTACGTTACTGATTGATGTGATTATTGAAGGTATGTACGTCACTGTGTGATGTGATTATTGAAGGTATGTACGTTACTGTGTGATGTGATTATTGAAGGTATGTACGTTACTGAGTGATGTGATTATTGAAGGTATGTACGTCACTGAGTGATGTGATTATTGAAGGTTTGTACGTTACTGAGTGATGTGATTATTGAAGGTTTGTATGTTACTGAGTGATGTGATTATTGAAGGTATGTACGTTACTGAGTGATGTTCACTGTGTGATGTGATTATTGAAGGTTTGTACGTTACTGAGTGATGTGATTATTGCATACCTTCAATAATCACATCACTCAGTAACGTACATACCTTCAATAATAACGTTACTGAGTGAT
>NW_013676019.1:10285-13704 GCF_000517525.1 Limulus polyphemus
AAACGGCGGTTTTTACAGCTTTACGCAACGTTCAGTAAAGACGAAGCAGTATGTTTTACAGCTTTACGCAATATTTAATGAGGACGAAACGGCTGGTTTTACAGCTTTACGTAGCGTTCCGTGTGGTGCGAGTTTCGTGGCACGTGGTTGTCACGCCTGTTACCAACCCTCACCCTGTGGTGTGCTGTATTGTTTACCGTGATAGTTATACAAGAAATTGTGATTGTTATGCTTCTCGTGAACTATATCGCATAAGATCCAGTTGTTAATAAAACAAACAGCAGAGCGAACTGAGCCAGGAAAAAGATGACCATCGAAACACGTCACGATGTGAGCCGAAGTTTCGTGTAAGCAGTATGGTGTAATTTACCTTTACTACTTAGGTCATAGGTCAGAGAAATCCCTCATCTACAACAAACTGATTCGGTTGTTTTCTTACTTCTCTCATCACCTGCAAGTTTATGGTATTTGACATCGACGCCATTTTGTTAAAACAAATCGTAAAGTCAGGAAAGTGTAGAGGCTTTAAGAAAATTCCCACGACGCCATTTTGTTAAAACAAATCGTAAAGTCAGGAAAGTGTAGAGGCTTTAAGAAAATTCCCACGACGCCATTTTGTTAAAACAAATCGTAAAGTCAGGAAAGTGTAGAGGCTTTAAGAAAATTCCCACGACGCCATTTTGGAAACAACAATATGTAATTCAATTAAACTGGGCCGAGAATCAACTACTCAAGAATTCTGTGTTTGTTTTGTTAAGTTCAAAGCTACACAATGAGCTGTCTGTGCTATGCTCACTACAGGGATCGAACCTAAAATTCTAATGTTATAAGTCCTTTAGCAGGAAACTTCCAGAGTTGTCCCATGACTTATAAAACATAATTTATCTGAATTAAAAATATATTGTGGTATATATATATATATATTAATCTACAACTCACTGTATGTTAAACTAAATAAGAAAAAATATCGTGACATTAGTTCTATACCAACACGAATCACACCGGACGTTTCCATGCCTATGATTTAAGACTACGAAGCCAATAAACTTATGTTAACACTATTTCCTTATATAAGTGGTCCAAGTTTCGAATCTCGTCGCCTGACGTCACTAAACACGAACCAACTAACCTTTGAATTTCTGGGAAGCATTTCTTTGATGTGTACAGATAGCGTTAAATAAATAAATAAACATATTTGCACTCAACAAGATAATTTGTAAACATGTAAGCAATTGTATCAGTCAGTAAGTTCCCTAGTGTCAGGTGATGAAAGCAATCTGACCTCCCAAGCGATTATCGGTGTCAATACATTACTAATGAACACAGATAGTTTTGAAACAAAACAAAAACAACAAAACTACTAGTTAAACAACTGAGTACAAGTTAATATGTGAGTAGAATTTCAACTGCTCTTCTAACTTGTCAGTTTTTAACGTATTAAAAACATATTCTTTTCAATAAATATATTGCTTTTTCGCTGGGATTAGGTTTCTTACTTAAAAAATCAAATTAGGCTTACGTAAGCCTACTTCTTTCTAGAGATTACATGTTTTGCCAAAGTCCCCTGGGGACTCAATGGTAACCTTGGGAGCTTTATTAAGCTAAAATTCTGGGTTAGATTCCCAGGATAGTCCATTGTGCAGGGTTATACTTAACAAGAAATGTTCAGCTGGAATCATCGCAAATGATATAAAATGTTGTCAGACTATTGACTTCTTTCGTTACATCTGTGAGTAACAAAACATCCATTACTTAAACATGTAGAGGTTTATGAACTGATTATATGTGTTAGTTACGGTACAAAACAACCAACGTCCATTACTTAAACATGTAGAGGTTTATGAACTGATTATATGTGTTAGTTACGGTACAAAACAACCAACGTCCATTACTTAAACATGTAGAGGTTTATGAACTGATTATATGTGTTAGTTACGGTACAAAACAACCAACGTCCATTACTTAAACATGTAGAGGTTTATGAAAGAAGTATTGATATGAAATAGAGATTGAAACATTAGTATGTGTTTGATGGACTGGTTCATTAATGGAACCATCTTCATTACTGTATATTTGGTTGTTACATGATTTAATGAAGTTAAGACATACTACTGCCATAAATGTACAGTGATAAAGATATTGGTATTGTAATTACACACAGAATAATCTTCTATAGTTCACTTTTTATCGTATATCAGTGTCGAAGGTAAACATTGCTCGTATTCTGTTTCCGTTTTGAAACTAAGCCAAAATAAACACATGGGGAAGAATATTCCACGTGTGTGTGTCGGTTTCATATTAATTCCTGTTAACGATGCGATTAGAACGAGAGCAAGTAATGGTAATAAAAATTCCAACTGTGACCTTCACGTGTATAGTTGCTATAGAGGAGAAGATAACCAAATGGTTAGAAGGAACAGTCCGTGTTTGGTGCCTCATGGTCACAATGTTGTTCAGCACTGGTAGGAGAATTCAGGTTATTAGAAAACAAAACAAATTAGTCTACCGTCACTAAAAACTACATTTTATTCGAGTAATTTCGAGATGTAACATGAACAGTTCGGTTAATGTTTAAAAGAACTACATTTGCTGCACATAATGACGGCCACAAAGTGTGAACTTCGCCTTGCACTAAATGACCCACTGAAGGTCAAACTTGTATAACATGAGACGTTGATTGTGAACTACCACGACATGTGATGAATTATGTTTCTCAATGGGAAAGCTTTACAATGGGTTATCTGTGCTATGCCCACTGCAAAGATCGAACCCCGATCTTTAGCGTTTATATCATAAATATGTTTTACACAAAAGTAACTTCTCTCTTGAAGTAGGTTGGGCTATATCTATACCTGTCATCGTGTGGGAGCCCTAAATTATTGTGCAATCTGATTCATTAATCTAATTTACAGTTAATTTTTAAATGTAAAATATTGGTCCAGTATGAACAGAATCATATTAGAAACATTTTAATAAGGTTTTGTACCAAGAATCAATGGTTTTTGACTTATTTATTGAACGAGTAATTTGACCGATCATTGGGTTGTCTCTCAGTCCTTCTGTTCCATTGAGTAATGTTAGAAATCATAGTTTGACCTTGACCTTTGACCTGCATTGTCCTAACCGATTGTCGAGTAATTTTACCGATCATTGGATGTCTCTCAGTCCTTCTGATTCATTGAGTAATGTTAGAAATCATAGTTTGACCTTGACCTTTGACCTGCATTGTCCTAACCGATTGTCTTCTAAGTATCACACAACCTACGAATCACATTTAGTTCAGTTCCAGCAAGCCTTTAAAGATCACGAATTTTATTCATTCTTACCACCTTGACCTTTGATCTGCGTTGACCTGACTGATTATCTTATAAGTATCGCACAATCTATAAACCACGTTTAGTTCAGTTCCAGCAAGCCTT
>NW_013676019.1:14347-20384 GCF_000517525.1 Limulus polyphemus
ACGACCTCGTGCTATTAATGAAACCTGAGAGGAACAGCAAGAAAGCTTTCCCACAGATGGCTGCTGGGTAATGTTTAGAGCCGAGGACTCTGTAATTACAGCATCTACTGCTCTATGGTGGGAAAACTTTATGTTTAGCACAGCCAAGTCTTGTTTGTGTACACAAGACTCTCAACATCAACAGAACCAGAGATAACCAGCTACTCAAGCTTTCTTTGTTAGGTCAGCAGACATCGGAGGTGGACATCCTAACAGTCGGCGAGGTAAGCGTTTCTCGTTCTCTTTTTTATGAGTAGTTGTTTGTCAAAGGAAAGACAACAGTAATTAAATTATGCAACAAGTAGAAGGGGGCTAACATCCCGTCTAATCAGAACAGTAACACCCAATACAGTTAACAAGGGTTGTAGAATACCCTGCTTTTAAAATAAAAAATATTTTGTTGAAGTAACTGTTCAGTGCACTATACACCATTACATAGATCTACTTATGATGGACGGACAGATAAACAGCACGTTAAACATGACAACACAAAAGTTTTATTCTTATACTACCTTTTAAATTAATTGTTCAATGTTCTATATATCATAACATGGAGCGACCGATTGGACGGACGGACATAAATCAATAATACTAATATCATACTAATGTGACACAAGTCACGGACTTATGGAGAGTCATCCATGCCCAGGGCATACAAATGTAGGCAATTTATAAATGACTCAACTCTAACAGAAAAGTCGATCATATATCTTTATGAAACATTTTAACCCGCGGGCAAAATTGCTAATAACAAAGATACCAATGTTGCCCCCACCCCCACCCCCAACGTGGCTCAGAAGGAAATCTGGAGGTTTATAACCCACTATCGGGTTCTTTCGAAACCCTTGGTGAAAAGAGCATAGATAGCTGATTGTGTTGATTTGCACTTCACAACAACCAAACAAACTTGACGTTGCTGTTAATCAGATATAAAGATTGTTTTGTAAAAGTCTGTACAAGAAGAAACAATGGGTCAATACACAGAAATAGTTTCATTAAAAACAATAAATTAGACTCTATAAAGATTCTATTGTTATTCAACCACAACAACTTCATAGTTCTTTGAGTCCATCCCCACACACGTGGTGGCTTAAAGAGCTGAAAACTGGGGTTCGATACCTTCAGTGAGCAAAACACAGTATTTAATGATAAACAAAAAAAAAATCTATGAATTGAAATAAAGGGGAATAAATCTGCAAAATTAACCGAGGATTTTCATTTAACGTTTACTCGGTGACTTTCATTGATCACGTGATTCATTCCGAACACGTATTTTTTGTGTGTTTTTTTCGGTTTGTACATTCCTAATTTCTAGTCTCATGCAAGGTAACACTTGCAACATGCCCAGTGTCAGTTTCATGAAAGTTTGGGTGCAACGAAAAACAAAACCTCTTTGTTAGGCCTTTCATTACGATGCTTGTAGCTGGTTGATATTACTCAGTACTGAACTATTGGTCCTTAACTCTTGTTCACAATCTGTTGATATATAACAAGAAAAGACCTGATCTTTGTCACGTAACAGTCTTCAATACACACCGATACACATAACGTGGTCTATCAAAAGATGGCGCTTTCTGGTTGTATGTAATTTTTTAATTCCCCTCGTCTCTCTCTCTCTGCTTCTGAAATAATACATGCATACATACAGACATTAAGTGTAGATCACTTCAGCTAACTGGCGAGTTCGTCATTCCTCTGCTACCACAAGATGGCGCGTTAATCGTTAACTTTCAGCCAGTCTACGAAGAAACAAGATTACTGGTTGGTCAGTATTTACACTTCGTCGGTACATTAAGAAGGTTACGGTTCGACCTGATTATGTTAATGCATAGACGGGATTGTTATGTAACCTCCAGTTTTTGACCATTAATTTTAGAAAATAATGCGTTAAGGATTTTTGAGTGTTCGTTATAAACCACAAAAACCGCGTTTCATTCCGGATACATCTTGAAAAAAACAAAACAGTTTGGAAACACGTATAGGGATAACCTTCTGTTAATCGTCAGAGAATGTAGCGGAATACAGCGCAGGATAAAACAAGAACACCTTCACGAAACCTGTGAGACATCAGATCAAGGTAAACTTCTGTATTTTTACATAATTAATAACACTTGTTTTTAATCCAGTGTTCTTGGATGTTTCCCTATTAATACTTAACCGTGAACTTTAAATCCACCGTACTATTGTTTTTCTCTACATTAAGACTCCTTATATATATATATTCCAATATATCACTTATAAGTTGAGTTTCGCGTCGATTTTGGAAAAATGTACTTTATCAGTGATAATCTTAGGGAATAACCTGTACCACTATTTTATAAAGTTCAAACATAATTTATGAGAAGCGCGAGTCAAGATAAACCAATTATACTATTTCAGAAAAGACGTATTGGTTGTTAGGCACAAAACTACACAATGGGCTATCTGTTCTGTGTACACTGTGGGTATTTAAACCCGGTTTCTAGCGTTATAAGTCCGCAGACATACCGCTGTGCCACTGGGAGGCAACAGGGTTTGTTAACAGCCAAAACAGTTTGTACCGATTCAAAGAGATGAACAGTGTTAACAACGAATATCCTGTACTAGTTTAGGTAACTAAACAATGTCAACCACGTACATCCTGTACTAGTTTAGGTAACTAAACAATGTCAACCACGTACATCCTGTACTAGTTTAGGTAACTAAACAATGTCAACCACGTACATCCTGTATTAGTTTAGGTAACTAAACAATGTCAACCACGTACATCCTGTACTAGTTTAGGTAACTAAACAATGTCAACCACGTATATCCTGTACTAGTTTAGGAAACTAAACAATGTCAACCACGTACATCCTGTATTAGTTTAGGCAACTAAACAATGCTAACAATGAGCAGTTTGTATTGTTTCAGTAAACTGAACCATGCCAATAAAGAACTTGGTTTGTATTGTTTTTGGCAATAATCAACATAGTTAATATTGTTTAAAGGCAACTCAATAACAAACAGTTTGCATTATTTTAAACAACTTAACAATGCTTACAAAAACATGTTTTTTTAGACAATGTTGAACTTATTGTTTTATCAGATAACAATCTAGATATATAGAGGTTGAGTGCGTTATATTAAAAACAATTTGGAGTCCCACCACGTCGTTACAGTCCATGTCGCCACGTTTGGCTGAGCTCTACCTGACAACCATGCAACTTTACAATGGACCTACAGCGTAGTTTCCATTGCAAAACTGTTACGTTCAAATTACCATTCCTCCCTGCTGCGTTCCATAAGCTATTTAGTGCAGTGTTTCTCAACTGGGTGAATGTTTCACTCTGGGGTTAATGAGATCAGAATTAGGGTGAATGAGAATGATGGGGGTAAATGTCAGGGTGAATGAGTATTATCAATTATACTCTTGTTCGGGGGCCCTTTCTAAATGATTGTTTGGAAACAAATGTAAAACATTAGTTTTCATGCGTATTATGCATAATAATACATCCTGTTTGTCTTCATTCCTAAAACGAGCCTTCGACATCTGGTTGTGCTTATTATCACAACACCATGCCGTGAAAAAGTTTGCTTCAAAAAGATTTAATAAATAGGCCTGTCTAATAGTTTGTGATAGGGAAACATCTGTTTTCATTCTAGTTGTAGTTTTACATTTTAATTTAGTACTTTTTTTTGTCTCTTTTCTAACTGGGATGAGTGAGCTGTTGTGAAAAACTTATAGGGGGGTGAATGATATTGGAAATGGTTGAGAAGCACTGAACAAGAACGACGGTTTCCCAACGCCTGTTTCAACAGTCTGGAACGTTTTCATAAGTACTCGTTTCATACACTAGCTGCTTGAGGTATGCGACAGTTGAATATATATGTCGTGGAAGCAGCTTGTATACATGAGACTTTTTGTCGTTTTTACACACATTCTTCATTATTGTGTAATGTAGTTCGTTTTGTATGGTCCTGGTACTCCAAGTTCAGTGATGTAAATACCGTGCAGCAGAGACCGCAATGCGGGGTGGAGTTGAGGGGCCCCAGCATATCGATCTGAATTCTCAGAGTGTAAACGTTGTCCTTGTGCTTATATTTTTTTTTGGGGGGGGCTTTATAAATTTTTCTGAAAAGGGGCAAAGATCGCAGTTACGCCAGGGTTGATCTTAATATCTTTGTTTTCCATTAAGTATAAGAGATGTGCCCGTCTTATAAATTATAAATCCTCAATCTGAACACTTCTTTTCTATCTTAATGTATGAATATTTTGTGTCATAAAGGACTGTTACTTCCACTTCCCAAAGACGGTCAATATTTTGTGTCTTAATAGACTGTTACTTCCACTTCCCAAAGACGGTCAATATTTTGTGTCTTAAAGGACTGTTACTTCCACTTCCCAAAGGTGGTCAGTATTCTGTGTCATAAAGGACTGTTACTTCCACTTCCCAAAGGCGGTCAATATTTTGTGTCATAAAGGACTGTTACTTCCACTTCCCAAAGGCGGTCAATATTTTGTGGCATCACATTACTTACGAAACGCCGAACAGTTAAAATGTAGTTATGATACAATCAGTTTCACCGCGGCCTTATATCCGCTGTGGTTGTTACGTGCTTTGCTTTCTTTATATATTGAAGTTCGTTTTACTATAACCTACTCAACCCTTTGTAACAAATTTGACACGAAACGAATACGATATGAGATTATATGTGCCAAAATGTTTTTAAACAAGTTTAAATATTTAAAAGTGACGTCGTACTAAGGCTTAATTTCAAGTACGTAAATGTTAATATTATACACTGAGAAATAAAAATTCCAGAAGTAATTATATTGAAATTTCAAGTGACGTAACTTCTCGTGAAAGAGTCATATATCGACGTATAATATATCCACGCACTTTTTTTTTAGCGTTTACAGTTGTATTTTACATCATATGTTGTTGTATAATAAACGTATCTATACGCATGCTTCTTTCTGTACGATTACAAAATCTTCATCGTCTTTCCGCTTCAAGTAAAAATAAATCAAAGTACCTACATGTGTTTAGAAATGTTATTTGTGAAACTTAGATAACATAATGTGTTATTTAACATGATCAAAAGTGAAAAAAAACAACAAAGAAACAGACAACGTCAACTGGAATTATTATGATCTAGTTATTATTAATCTCAAAACCAGATGTTTTGTTTTTTCTTACTGCTTCCTCATACATATCACATAAGTCGACACAACATTAACACTCACCAGTACTGTTGCATCCGATTCCACCGCCAGTCGAGAATAAAGCGTGGGATGCGCTGTTCTTCAAGGGAGGGGAAAAAAAAAACGTTAGCATTACACTGAAAAAGATTAGGACATGCCCTTTGTATATAGAATCTGAAATTCCCAGAGTGTAAACGTGGTCCCTGTTGAGTTTTATAGACACATCCATTTGGGCCAACGTCTCTGACATATGGGTAAAGATTTTATTTTTATAACTAGTATATTGTTTTAACGCATGTGACTCTGGTTTATCATTGTACCGAAGTGTGACAAATGTTCTGATTTATTTTTCCACTCTTCTAATAACAACAACAAAAAAAAACACTTTCCATTGACGAAAGTTGACGCTTTTCCCACTTTCTTGTGTATTTATTATACTTTTCTTTAAATATATTAAACTCTTGGAGTGTCTTTTACTAGGTGTTTTTTATAACAAGCACAATGCTGCCCCATGCGGACGATCTTAGTACTACAAACCATACGAACTCCTTCACTGATTCAATTATCGAAGAAACATCAATTCCCCTTCCACCCCCTCCACTGGGCTCGTCTTCCAAGTCTAAAGCATCCGACCAGCTCGATGGAGAAGTAGATAACTTGTCATTGCCCCCACCGCCGGCAGAGGTCGCTGACTGTAATGTGTCGGACACAACAGCTTCTCTTCCGAGGTAAGTTTCAACGTAATTTGAAAATTTAACATCAGTTCCGTTTAATGAATAATAACGTAAGGATCTGAAAGTGAATCTTACCTTCATGTTTAATATTATAATA
>NW_013676020.1:0-10111 GCF_000517525.1 Limulus polyphemus
TATAATGTTATGGTCAATCCCACTATTCGTTGGTAAAAGATTAGCCCAAGAGTTGGCAGTGGGTGGTGATGACTAACTGCCTTCCTTCTAGACTTACACTGTTAAATTAGGAACGGCTAGAGCAGATAACCTTCATGTAGCTTTGCGCGAAATTAAAAAAAAACTTACTTGGATATAGACCGAAACAATTGAAAATTTTACCACAATGTTCATTAAAATAGCTAATATATATATATATATACTTTATTTATTAGTTTTGGTATTTTTGAATTTTATTTTAATGTTTGTTATTTTAATATGGTGATTATTTTACATTATTCTAATTTTATTTTTATTATAATGATTATTTTGCATTGTTAGCTTAATATATGGGTATTGGACTAATCTAAGCTGACTAAACCTCGAAAAATATTATTCGGTTAACGGCCTTGTTAACATCGGGAGTACCCAACTGATGAAATAAATCATTCTGATTATCATAAATAAGATAGTTTGAACAGCATATTCAGTCAGCTATTTTTATTACTGAGCATATTTTTAGTTCTGATATACGTAGGTAGCTTGCTTTGATCAGAAGTTAATATTAGCCCCTCAATTGCTCATTTATAAGATTTATGGATTATAAACTAAAACCCGGATTTTGATACCCGTGATGGCAAACACAGACAGCCCATTGTGTAGTTTTTGCGCTCAAGTACAAACAAAGTTAATATTTTCATCAATCAAAGCTAGTGCTCTTTAAAGAATGGAATTCGTTAATAAAATTAATTTTATTAAAACATTAATATTAATTATATTAAAATATGCAAGTCACACGACACCCAAGGCCGATATAAAGTCGGGGCAGAATGTATCATAACTACATTTTATATTTTTTGTCGTTTTCTAGATAGGGTGACGCTACCGAAAATTTGTCGTTTTTGGAAAGGGTACATATCAGCAAAATATTCATACATTTATATCACAGAGATGTGTTCAGACCAGTAAGTTAGAATTTCTAAGACAGGGATTTTCATTGTATTTAATGTCATTAGAAAACAAAGGAATATGGATCAACTAGAGGGGCAACGAGGACCATCCAGAGAGAGGCTTGGAAGAAGTGGTATCTCCAGTCGTGGTAAGAAAAGTTCGTTGATTCGCAACAGATGAGAATATACGAACACAAACTGCAGCGGCAAAAGAAACGTCCACGTGCTCCAAGCAACAGTGGGCAATATAATCAAGAAGGATTTCCGTCTGGAAAAGTGACACCAATCACGTGTACATGGGTTGTTTCCATGACAAATTCGTTCAGCTGTAAAATGAAATGGATATACTTGTTATTCCATACGAAGACATAGCGGTAAATCCGCCAGATTTCTGAGTGATCGGATTGTCCTCGTACACTAGATGGCTTATGAAAAACCTGCAGGGAGGAGGTGTGTGTTTTGAACACAACAGTCTGACGACAGAGCCTTTTGCAATTGTAATAACCTAGTTAGGACCTAAAATTGTTCTGATATAACGTACTCAACCTCTGACCTCTGAATAGCTAATACCTATCACAACTTGAAGTATAAATTTATATGTGCTGTAATCTACTTAATATATATATATATATATATAACTTTTATTCCAGAATTGAAATTATATTTAAGCTAAATTATATTTAAATTTGTTAAGTCGTCAGAACATCATAATTTGTTTATTTGTTTTTAAGAACAAAATTACGCGATGAGTGATCTGTGCTGTGCTCACCGTCGGTATCAAACCCCGATTTTTTAAGGTTATCAGCCCTCAAGTCTACCACTGAATCACCGGTGGCCACATATAATTATATAAACTAAAGCATAAAAAACTACTAATTTTAAGTGAAACACAATTACATATTTCTAATAAACAAACACGGTTCCACAGCCTGGTGGTTAGGGTGCTCGACTTGAAATTTGAATTCGAATCTGGTCACCAAGTATGTTCATTTTTTCAGCTGTGAAAGTGCTATAATGTGAGGTTAATCACATTTTTCATTGGTCAATAGTAGCCCAAGAATTGGTGATGTTGGCTAGCTGCCTTCATTCTAGTCTACCACTTTTAAATTAGGGATGTCTAGCGTAGTTAGTCCTCCAGTAGCTACACAAAATTTAAACACCCAAACACCATTTTATTATGCATTATCAATGTTTTATGTTTCCTTTTTTCACATTATTGCATAAAAATTATGTTACTGACACGTTTATCAATGTTATATTGTTTCCAGCCTTTTGAAAACTTCGTAACACTCCTATTTTTGCATCATTACGCTAAATTAATGTTTAAATTCCTATCTTGTGTTTTATCCAAATATAAATTCGACAGTCATCACTCGGCTACATATAATGGAAAGCAAGAACTTCAAGTGTCTATAATATTTTAAATTGAATTTCATAAAACTTGCTTTGAATCGTTACAAAGTGAATAACTTTATAGGTAGCGCAGTCATCTTGCTGCCGAAAAATATTAGCCACTTTATTTTGAGGTTATGCAGGCAATTTATAGGATAAAGTATCTTATAATTGAAGTAACTTATCTTTTGCACTTCGAATATTATAATTTTGTTCAAATATATATATATATATTGTTTTTCATACAGAATTACTCAAAAGTAGTGATTTTTGGTCGGTTTAGTACTGTATTAATTTGTTACTTTGACACTACGTTAAACCTTATAAAATATGAACAGATGTAAAAACGGGACTGTAAAAGCAGGCGCAAAAACACATTGAAAGTAGATGTAATTAAAGTTGATTTTGAAACTCCTTGGACGTAATGGTGTGCTCCTGGTTGTTGAAAGCTAGGAATAAAATCTACGATGACATCTGAAAATTTTTTAACTTAAATTGTAACCGAACTCTACATGATGTATTAGTGTAATGATTTAGATTTTGTAATAATTATGATAAGTTTTATACAATTAAAAATTTAATATCTTTCATTATCTAACATAAATTTTAAGAAATCTTAAGAACTTTTCATCATTTCAATTAAATGTTTTATTTGTCTCATAATTAATAATGATTAGTGCGGCTTTGCTCAACAGTTTTTGTTAAAATGTAATTTACATTCCATTTAGTTACTTTTTAAATTGTAATTTTATATCAGTTACCTTTCTTTAAAATATGTGTGATGTTAGTTAAAAATGGGCAAATTTCGTGGTTGTGTCTCTTCCAGATCCAAGTATTCCAGATATTCCTTCCATCACTCCGGACTCACCTTACTCCCAGCCTGGAAGCTGCTACGAGTCTTGCCATGTCTCTCTAAACACAAATGTTAGTTCGTGCAACGTTTCTGGTTTGTTGGAAACTCTGGGAGCAGATTGTAAAGTGGGCAACTCAAACTCCTCAACACATCGCATACCCTCTGATGCTGAACGTAATGCTGCAAACCTCTGTGTTGTATCGACTTTGTCGCTTATTGTAATATATGTGTTTTGGCGCCCTCTGGTGCCCAGAACCTGTATAAGAACAAATGATAGATTAGTCAAAAGGAGAAAACTGGAGAACCATGTAAAAGAACCCACTTAGCAGTAGAGTAGATCGTATTGTAGTGTTTATGATGTAATTTCGAAAGAAATAAGTCGAAAGAACCCTTTGGGAAAAGTAGCTCACTTGGTGAATTTTCTCTTTACCTGCAACGTAAAATATATCGGGTCATTCGCATGCAACTTTTTATACGAAATCCTACCTTGTTCATAATAAGTATACCAAAAACCACGTGCAGTCGAATTCTTCACCAGCAGATATCAAGTAAATTCCCAGACTCCTACATTTAATGCCCTTCTAAAAGCTTTTCATCTTAGAAATGATATTATTTTGTGTCACGAAGGGTCGGAATATTACAAAGTAATGTCCAGTTCGTAGTTGAAATACGAGGACAAATAAACAAGCATAAAGAGGAATGAAGTTCCAGCTCCACTGTCGACTAGCAGATCTGTTGTGATATTCAGGTAGGTTAAGTATATTTCAATTTTCTCTTTCTTTCAGCTTTTAACTTTAAAAACTACTAACTGAAGGTCATAATATCCTGTTGCTATAAATCAAAATGCATGTCTAACTGAACAACCAATGATAATTATAAAATATACATTCAATTATAAAAACATAATGTATATATATATAACACCCAAATGTCTGTCTGTATGCATGTATGTATGTTACACTCTGTATCTCCTGAACGGTTGAGTATAGAAATATATATATATATATATAATAGATCCAAATGATTATTTTCAAAAATACATTGCAGGAAAATTATTCATTTTTCGCAATTCCTAAAATTTCATATCCATAACAACGTGGATCCGTCAGTCTTCGTATGTGCTGAAGGGTTAATCTGAGAAAAAACTTATTAAGAGCAAAAATGTTTCTTTTTTGTGAGGGAATTTCAGGGACTTCCTAGATCAACTGATTGAAAGAAATGTTTTGAAAATAGGGGCATGAACGGAAAAATCGCACAAAGAGACGAACGTGTTTGAGTATATATTTGTTGTTGTTGTTTAGTTTATATACATATATTTTTCAGGTCGGTATTATATACACGCATGATTTCAATGTACCATGTAGAAAATATTCATTTCAATTAAATGTCTCCCCTTTGACACTTCTTATAGAAATGACAAATGTCAAAAAGCATTCACTTCAGTAGTGATCTTTTCTTGTGCTCTGAATAATGACAAGGAACTGTGACATCCATCGAAAAAAATCCCCGAGGCTATTTAGCGAACCTATGGGCTCTATTGTACTGGATGCACCTATTGCATCAAAACCCAAATATTTTTCTCAACAATACACCACAGTCAGTCTCCTTTGCTTAAAAAGAATGTAATGTAATTTTTTATTAACATAACACATGGAATGACAAAATACGGTTGTAAGCGACCCACTAGACATTCATATTGTATATACGTATGCTCCAAGGCATTGGGTCGACTGCAGATTTTTTATTTATACATTAATATTTTTAGGAAATTTACCGTTGACGTATCTACTAGTGTGGTTGTAACTTGCTCTCATGAACAGCTTCAGAATTTGGCAATCAAAATAAATCTCTACTAGTTTTGAACAAACTCGATTCAGTAAAATTGTTTCTCAAACTTTTATTTTTCAAAGCCTAATCTATGGATCATTACTGATCAGCGATAAATGTTAACGATATTGCGTCTACTGATAGCTAACCGATTAAAGGGTCAGTAATTAACCAATTATCTTATATTGGCGAAATTCAACGAACACGATAAGTTACAATTTACAAATTATTATCTAATGCAGTGCTTCACAAACTGGGGGGAACGGATTTTTTGCAATTATTAAGTAATCATTATTTATAAATGTAAATTCACTATCAATATAATTAATTTTTAACATTGATTTATGTTATCCTCAGTACACAGTATAACAGTAATTTCTGCCTGTCTTAGACAGGGAGGGATGAGGAGTGCCACTAGGCCTGCCATATGGACTTATTTACATATGCTGCAAAAAGTCTGGGACATAAAAAATGTGCCACGAGCTGAAAAAGTTTGAGGAGCATAGCTCTAATGCGTTTACACGAAGTTGTCTTATACGAGAATTAGTATTTAATTGTGATCTTATAATATTTAAACATACAATTTTAATGATTTGAAAAAAAAAATTCACAAGAGAACTTTCAGCGAAGACTCACTCCTTTTCATTTTTTGTGGACTAGGTACTGGGTAATGTGCGTCAATTTAATAATCTTTTAACTTTGAATTTGCCAATTTCCTACGTTGTGTTGATAAATGTTCACATTATCAGATCTGGTAGTACTCAGCAAAGTACACAAAATAACCTTTACAAAATGTTTAAGCAAAAGCAACAATGGACGAGCTTCATTTCACATCTAAGTCACTATCTTCAAGATCTAAGAGAACGACATCTTTCTTCTTTTCACTTCTGGTTTTCCACGCATTACTGTTAAGAGGGAAATCTATTTTGTCCTATTTTTTTCTTGATAAATGTCTTTCAAGGGATCTCACATTGAGGTCACATCCACGTCGACTACATTTATTGTACGTGAAACACCTTTTCACGTAGTAGTTGCAAACAATATGGAACATAGATTCGCCTTCTAATGTTTCCATAGTGATTTACGTTCGTATTCCACGTTTCAAAACATGAAAAAATAACTGTCTTTTGGCCGGATAATGAAAACTGTTGATCAAAGAAAGGGAAAGAATGTTGAATAACTTCCTAGTAGAAAAAAATGTGACACTGAGCCTACACATAATTCAAATCCTAATCTACAGCTATCGATATACCATATCTTTAGTGTATTAAAACATTTTCTTGATATTACATAATCCAGATTTGTCATCAACCTAGGCAAATCTAAGTCGCGATTTTAGGCTTAAAAATTAAAAACTGTTGTATGTATACATGCATTCTATATATATATATATAGAGAGAGAGGCTAAAACTTTGGTGCCACATTTATTTGTAAAGCAGATTAAGAAATTTGTCTTTGTCTGTGATCTGTGTAGTTGTATAAATAAACTCGAAAACCATTCATTTAATTATTTAGTTATTTTGTGTACATGTAGACAAACATATTTGTTTTGTTTTTTTGCAAATTAAATCGGAACTTGAGATTGAAAATTGAATGACAGAATTTCTGTTTGTTTTGGGGAGCGTGTTTTGTCGAAACAAAATGAAATAAGGAGTTCATTTTTAAAATTTCAACATAAAAACTAAATTATTCCTTGAAGCATATACAATATGAAACTCCACAGTTACCCTTCCCGAAAATTCAGAGGATTTTAATCAGTTTATGGTTCATGTTCAAATTTTAAAGCTTCTCCAAGAAGTAATTTGATTTTTGAAATAATAGATGATTTAATGATCTTATAAAAATTAAAACACAATAATTCATGTAATTATCAATGATACAAAAGAGTGTCCATATACTGAACTATAAAATTAAAGAAGTTATGTTACCATGGCAATTACTTACAATTTCAAAATTTGCCAGATGTGGATATCAGAGGCGTCGCTATGTGCATAAAATTCAGGGCTCGGTTCCATAGGCGCGGGAATTTTCGACGTTTCAGTATGATATCGATCATGGTTCTCTATTCTAATTTCTCAAAACACCAACTGGGGATTCGGGGCACTGTCAACTGAAATCGGGGCACTGGACCCGTGTACCAGTGCCTAGCGACGCCTCTGATGGATAATGTTGAAGTAATTTCAGTTTGACTTTGCTCATCTAGATGTCAATTTCAAATATGTAAAATTTTCAAAATAATTCTAAGCACCTTTTATGTTTAACTGATGTTTTACGTCTTACATAAGTGTTGTTTTTCAGAATTTTTCTGCTTGCAGATATTTACTGGAATTCGGAAGCTGAAGATGTGAAGAAAAGCAAATGGAGAATATAGAAAACTGTCATTTCGAAAAAACAGGTTCTTCAAAAGAAATCAATATGGGTAAATTGTTAATTAACTAATTTTACGTAAAATATTTCGAAGTGGCAAGCACTAAAATCGTATTAAATTTGCTACTTGTAAACATATAGAAGTGAAATGCATCAAAGGTAATCTTTAGTAATTTCTATAACTTACATAATAACCTTAAAAATTGGCCAGAAACTTTACATTTCATACGTAAAAAGATATTATGATTAGTATAATTTCACGCTACAAACGAAAATATCTGAGGAAATAATTTATACTTTGGTTTCAAAACGTAACCTAATTGTTGTTAAAAAAAAAAAAGATATCGTGGAACAGATGTAAAAAACATTTGAAGCTTTCCTGAAAATTAGCATTAATGAGAAATTTTACACTGACCGTTTGATATATTTTAAAGATAATTGAGAACCGTGTCAAAAGAGTAATGATTTTTCTATTGTTCTGTTTTCTAAAAAATATTGTATTTAAATTCAGGATATTATGGATTAATGATTTGACCCTGTAGCCTTCTTGTTATGTTGTTAATTTTCTTTACTGTTTAAAACTAAAATAATCGGAAATAAATGATAAATAAGTAAATAAAACTGATGATAATTCTAAGTAAAACTAAAAGTAATGAAAGAAAGAATAGAGTTGATGTCGATCACTAATCGCTATTTAACATACTTTACGATAATTTATCCCCAGAAAGCATATGACATTATTTTTGTTTATATATATATATATTTTTTACTAATCGTATATATCGCCATCTGTTGGCACGAAAACGTAACACTGCTATAACTATCTAAAATACCATAACAAAATTTTTGTTCAATATTTATGTATCTAATTCGAAAGCAGTTGATTTAATCTAATAAATATCAGCTATTTGTCTTCTTTTTCTCATTTTATTGGCTTATATTTTTATAGAAGGCAACCATTCCATGAAACTCATTTTCACTCATAGCAAGGAAGATTCTAAGTTAAAGCTGTAATATTTTTCAACAGAACATCGTAAACATAAAAAAACAGATAGATCAGTGTTTTTATGATTTCTTTTTTTCTTACCTAATTCACAATTTCTAGATTTCAACCAAAATTCTTGTATCAAAACATAATTATAAGATTTAGGAAATAAAAAAAGTCAAAAATCATGATGTTGAAAAGTCTAAATTTTGTGTCTAAATTATCCAGAAAAAACATGTTTCAATATCGGGTTTGTTGTGCTGTTATTTACCTAATTTTTAAAATTTTCATATGCTTTCTGAGAATCACAATATAACCTACAAATATATTTGAATTGCTCCACAGATGGCGCTAAATGCGATATTTGGAAGTGCTCAAGAGATGTGCCTTTGTATCGTCTCTCTTTCTCTCTCTCTCTTTTTTTTTTATATACCGAAATTGGCGATAACAAACAATCCTGAATATTGTTTCTTATTGAAAATTTTACAAAATTACATATTTTTCTTGTAAAATTATAAAACATAAGATGTGTTTCTTGACCAGTATTTTCACCTTATATAGGGCGTTTTATAATTTAAAAATTATCAAAAAATAATTATTCGATCAGTTAATTTTACTACTTAGCTAATACTAAAATTATTTCTACTATATTATTCTCTATTAACTATGAAGCATAGTTAGAATATTTCTTTTATTTAAAAAAACGTATTTTAGTGAATGTATTGTTCTTACAGAGTGTTTTATACATGTTTAGTTTTAACACACACACACACACACATATATATATATATACATATAGTCAATTATTATTGTCGAGTATATATAAAATCTACTGTTGTGATACCACTACGTTATTTTAGAAAGTCAATTAATGCTATCAAGCTGATGATACGAATGAAAATAGTTATAAAAGTTGTGTGAAACAATGTTGAATAAAATGACATCACTAATTACACTTTTATCATCATTAACTCGTTTTGAATAGCTTGTAGTAGTTTTCAAAATAACTTTTGTTTTTGTTTCCTTCAATATTCTACCAGAAATTTAAGGAAACAAGAGGGAATCCTCAATAGCCGCGGCTGTAATTACATCTCAAATCGATCAAGAGATGGAGCTATGAGCTAAAAGTTTGTACTTGAAAAAAACAAACTCAGAGTCATTCTAGGAGCCGCAATGCCGCGGCTAAAATTCTACTGTGTTAGTTTGTTTCAAGTGTATATTTACTTTGATGACAAATTCTCTCAGAAGAGGGTTTTTTTCCCCCATAGAAATAAATAAAATTCAAACAGCAACACATTTCTAACTTTTATGTATCTAAAACAGATTTTGTAAAATAATTTTATATTGAAATAAAATAAAAGCATTTCTGTTCCGGGATTTATGTTTCTTGTACTTGCAATAAAGATTTAGCTAAACGTAATGTCCTAATGTGTTTCTGTGTTGATGTTTTTCCGATTCAAACATTCCTTGCCGTTAGAAATGTGGGCTGTGTTCAGTCCCAGCGAACATTCGCTACAACATTAAAAGAAATAATTGTTTAACTAATACAAAACAGATTACGTAAATATATATTCACTGAGTGGTCACAAGTAAATAGACACCTAATTTTTCGTCATTTAACTGATTTATGCTAACTAATTTGTGTTCACACAGCACTATATAAATGAAAATGGTCCGCACACTAATTATCTTGTGCTACAACATGCCTAGAACTCAAGG
>NW_013676020.1:11086-14828 GCF_000517525.1 Limulus polyphemus
AGAAAATGGTATCCAGAAGTTGCCCAGGCCGAGCCAATCTCCTGACACGAACCCCATCGAAGACCTCTGGGCCATATATATATATATACACCAGAATTGTTGTGTACTAAAACAAGCTCAGTATTCTCTAACAATCTCACAGAAGTGATATGTTTAAATGTTCAACACTCTCCTAAATGTGAGTGATTCTTTAGCGCATTTAAACCTAAAATCCATATTCACCAAATGATCAATGATTAAGTAACTCATCAGCTAATATTTATTTGGACAAAGTACGCTTCATTTATTGTTACTTCTCAGTATAACTTCAAAGTTGCAATTTATGCCTTCTTAAGCAATATTTTCTTGTTACAGTATTGTCTCCCACTGAGACAGCAGTACATTTATGAACTTACAACGCTAAGATCCTAGATTCGATTCCCCGTGGTGGACACAGCAGACAGCCCATTTGTGGCTTTGCTCTTAAACAAACAAAGCATGCTACAGTATTATGAAACGCTTATCATTATATATGTTTATTGCTTTTAGAAATATTTAGTCGTTCTCTATTTATTTTACCAATATCAAACTTTATTTAATTATTAAAGACGCATTTTATGTGGCAACGTCATGGTTTAAACAAAAAACTCAATAACCCTAGCACTTTCAAAAGTTGTAAACTTTCCGAAAATGTTTGGGTTATCAGGTTTCTTGTTTAAAGAATTGTTCAAATCTTGTTCGGGGCGCTTATTAAAGTTGGTGACCCTGTTTTGAACCCGTGTAATACCACAAAATATTCCTGGCACTTTTAGCTTAATATACTTTTAAAATGTCCTGTCAGTTATAACATATGGGTACTCATTGGAATATTAAGTTTTTAAGGATATTCATTAAAAATATTGTCTCATTCTAAACCTTAAAAACTATATGACTTATAACTGTAACCATACCACACGTCGTCAGTCATAAAAACTTGTTTCGTAACAGACAGTAGACGCGTTATTTTGACAGGATGGATGATATAAAAATTTAATAAAAATTTTAATGTTTGCAGTAAATAATAATGATATATACAGCTTCCCAATGATAGATACCCCACTTTAGAAAGAATGTCATTTGAATAAATAAACAGCAAACAAAAGGTACAAGATTATAATTGGTATTTAGAATATTTGATCTATGCAATTTTTAAGTAGAGGAACGGTTAGGCATGGTAATGATAAGATCTGGGCCTGTTGAATTACCCCTCTCCCCTGACAAAGAACTTTCATGAATATATTCCTAGAAGTTAATAGTTTGAGACGCGAGCAGTTGTCAAGAATAGTCCACACATGCTTGTAAGGTTCATATTTGGTGATTTCCCAGGCCACAGGAGAAGAAATGCCCTGGTCTTCAAGCCATCGTTTAGTGACTCGGGGCAACTAAGCAGGGAATCTCTTTTGTATAAAACACTGCCTTATCTGGTAAACTGGTCATTGAGTAAAATACGTTGAAGACTTTTCCCGAAAATTGTGATGTATCGATCAGCAGTAACCATTTCTTCGCATACCACCAGCAATGTGTGCCCAGCTAACTAATGACTCCCCACACCATAATAGAAACACTACCTCACTCTGTCGTGGCTTGCAAATGGTTCAACGTAAGTTCCCGGAAAGATATTCACTCAAAAAAGATGTGTCCACTCTCCCATAAAATTGGGCAAATGCGGTTTCATCAAAAAAAAGTGTCCATGACTGCAGGAAGGTGTGATAGTAACTGTGATGTTTACTGCTGCTAATGAACGATGTTGTCTAGCATCAATATCGAGATCTATCTAATTACTCTGCCATTGTAGTCTATGCTATCAAGATAATTCCATGACATAGGGATGAGGTTGCACCTGTCCTTCAACAGGCCGATTGCATGGTCATTCTCCACACTTCTCAAATGATAGAGTTCATTATGTTAGTTTTGATCGTGTAGAAACTTTGTTTTCCGACATGACTGGAACCACTTTGTTTTGCATTTCGACAGAAGTGAGGTAATGTTTTAACGATATCTGTGGGTAAGAACAGTAGTAGATATACATATCTACCTAATTCGTACTGACAGTGAAAAAGAAGGAATTGTCCACATAACTTCTATGTTAATGAATGTCGAAAACATCGCCAATATGGAGTTTTTCATTACCTCCTGGAAATATTGCTAAATCAAATATTTCCCATCACTTTTTCTGCTTCCTACAGTTACCTGCCTCAACGGTAAGTCTGAATTGTTTGTTTGTTTGTAATTAAGCACAAAGCTATACAATGGGCTATCTGTGCTGTGCCCACCATGGGTATTGAAACCCGATGTTTAGCGCGTAAGTTCAGAGACATGCCGCTGAGTCACTGGGAGGCTGATAAGTCTTAAGGCTTATAATGATAAAAACCAGGTTTCGATACCCGTGGTGGGCACAGCATAGAAAGTCCATTGCGTAGTGTTGTGCTTTAAAAAGAACATGCCTATTAAATAAACCTGCGTTAATAATTGTACAATAGTTATTAAAAACGTTGAAAAACATAAAACTATACCACATTAAAACCAATAATTTAAACAATAAAAGTCCAAACTCCTTACAAAATTAATACAACTTGTCGTACTACTAAGAGAACTTGTATAAAATCACTTTGAATAACTTAGTTAGGACAGCCAAGAACAACATGAGCAATAGTTTCTTGCTCCCTGACAATCTGCAGAATTTCCAACTCTCATTAAATAAAGTGAAATGTAAATCACAAACATCTTGAGCAAAATGGGGAATACTTGTATTACATCCAACCTTCTTATAAAAATGCGGTATTTTCCGGCTCGCGGATTTCCCTCAAAGTAGTCAGTTAGGGTCCACTAACTGCAGGTTTGAATGATACAGAGTTAGAGAGTGTGGATCTGTTTATCTCTTCAATCTCTAACTGAGTTTCTTTGGAAGAAAAAAAGTCGAATCACAGAAGGTGCACCAGAACAGTGGTTATAAAAAATGAAAAAAACAAAAAAAAACAATGGCAAATGTGTCTGTTATGATTGTGTTGTATTGGCAAGAGAAAGAAAAGAAGGAAAAACTCATTGAGCTCTTTCATTCACCAACCCAGTAAGGTAAACTACAACTAAGTAAAAGTACAAAATGAAAATAAACCACAAATTAGACTAAAATAATATTAAACCTTACAAAAAGCTCTATTGGAACATTAAGTCCAAAATCCCTTTCTACTAAAAGTTTTAAATAAAGAAAAATCCAAGCAATAACAACTTAAGCCAGGTGCCCACATGAAACTTCATCTGCATGCTGACCTTCGTTCACTCATGCTCAATTGCAAGGGTAGGGAAACCCTAGGACATTACCCAGTTCACTGACAGAAAAGACAGCTTTAATTTTCTGGACATCATATGCTATCATCCCTCCAAGAAACTATTCCAATGCAAAACTAACCATTTAATTCCAAAGGAAAACTATGTACTCAAATATCAACATTTCCAGACTAGAAATGTGTAAATAGGTGAAGTGTATGATGACAAAGCTTGAATGCTACCAAATGAATCAAAGCAAACGACAATAGACGAAATAGCCAACCGAAGTGTCAATAAAATGACAACCAATTCAGTGTAAATATGCCTAAAAAGCTGTAAGAAGGTTTTATGAATACCAATGAGTGTAATACATAAGAAATATGCTGCCTTACCAAAAATTGTTAGCAAGAACCATTAAAGTAAATAATGTAATAAGATTGTAATTGAAATTATACTTCTA
>NW_013676020.1:15593-18908 GCF_000517525.1 Limulus polyphemus
TTACACTGCTAACTTAGGGACGGCTAGCGCAGATAGCCCTGGTGTAGCTTTGCGCGAAATTCAAAAACAAACAAACAAAGCATTATGTATTACACATCGTATTTAATCCATTTATATCTGAGCACATACTCAGTTAGTTTTGATCTAACTCAATATTATTTTGCAATATATCTTGCCAAATCTCCCTTTATATAGCAGCTACCTAACTTACGCTTTAGAAAATTTGTTTTAACTAAAAATACCATAGAGTACGTAGGAGGGAGAAAATATTTGCACATGTAAATATGTAATCAAATATGCTAGTCTTATGCTCATGGATCCTGAATGCAAATATTCTATGACAAAGAAAGAAATGCTTGTAATTGTAGTCCTCATAAAACACTATCAACGTTATTTCTATGGTAGGACGATTGTTTGTTTTTGAATTTCGCGCAAAACTACACGAGGGCTATCTGCGCTAGCCGTCCCTAAATTAGCAGTGTAAGACTAGGGGGAAGGCAGCTAGTCATCACCACCCACCGCCAACTCTTGGGCTACTCTTTTACCAACGAATAGTGGGATTGACCGTCACATTATAACGCCCCCACGGCTGGTAGGACGAGCATCATCTGGATGAACTATGCTACGCTAAAATGGTTAAAAATTTTTAAAATGTAGAAGGTTTGAAAGCATGTTAAATAAGAACTTTGCAAGAATATTACTTTTTCATATAACATTTTCCAGGCATGCAATGTTGAAACATGAATAGATTATCTTATCCCATGGGAAGACTGCTCATACATTGAATATCCTGATCCTGCACACTGTGCAGGAGTTCAAATTATTTCTTATCTGACAACATAAGCCATACAGGAGGTTTCACAAGATAAAGGATGCTGGAATTAATACTTTGGGAGTTCTGGGAAGGGTAACTGAAGGACCCAGATCTAGTATGAGAGTTTCTTGCCATGCGGAAAGATAGATCTTGGCCAGCATAAATATTTTCATTAATACTGGTGAGAGAATATTTCAGTTTCGACAGTGAAATATTGAGCAGTTAGTAAATAAATTTTCATGGAAGGATAAAGGTAACAAAGAAACTTCCGCAACATCTTAGAGAAAATACAAATTTACTTGATGTTTTATACTAAGAGTAGTGCAAGATATTCATGAGCGGGTGAAATTAGCAGCAGTAAATGTAATTAATAGACAGTATCTTAGATTATGGTGAAATGTTTTCAAGCCAGCAGATTGAAATATTTTACAAGCACACTATTTTCTGAATATTTTTCTTTACATTGTTTCAGTACAAGGTGCAATTATAATACATGAAAATGCAGGTTATTAGTGTTCTACCCGAGGTAGAAAGTAGCACTTGTGTGTTGTACCTAAGTAATACTAAACTTGTAACTGGAAGAGGGTACCTTAGGAGAGACAATATCCATTTTAGTGGATTCTAAAGTTCGTTAAAAAACAATAGGTTAAAAAATCGAGAAAATATCTACTTATTTCTGTAGGATTCTCAGGTGAATGAATTTTTATATAATTACCAGATAAATCTGCCAATAATAGTAGGATCGACCAGGAAATATGTGCAGTAGTCTGTGTTGGAAACTCGACTGAACTTTAATCTTGTGAAGAAAAATGCTGGACAAATTTCAGAATATTAACATGATCGTTATTTAAGTCAAACAAAAAATAATATGCAGACTATTTATTTGTGCAAAAAAAAGATCACAAACGATAAACTATCAGGTGTTGTTTAGATCTTCAGCTTTCACTATTTTGAGATTGATCTTTAAAAAACTAAAACTCGATTATATCTAAATAATGTCTTAACTTAAAGATATCAAAATAGAATTGAACCAACAAACCTCTCTAGAATTCAACAAGTAAACTCTGTTTCTTTTTTATGTGAACAGAATCACTTCGTGACCTTTTCTCTCTCACGGCATTCACTAGCTGTAAAATACATACATCATCTATTCAGCCGGCAAGGGATATTACAGTTGGTGACCGTTTCCACATGCATGTTTGATGTTGCTAAAACATGCTCTCAAGCAGAGTAGATATCACCTACTACAAAGTATAAAGAAACAAAGCAACTTGAACAAAGCAGTTTCAACAGTTTTCTCTACCACATGTTTATGCCAAAACTGCACAGAAACTAGATAAACGAATTTTTTTAATAACTCCTATATAACGGAAAGCAGGTTGAAAGCGTAAAATATAGCTGCACATCACATTTCAAACATGCATCACAAGAAATTGTATCAGCACATTTATTACCAGCAATTCCAATGCAAAGCTAACCAGGTGTCTCTCTCTCATCAAGTATCAACACTTCCAAATCAGAAACGCCCCCCCCCCCAGTGGCACAACGGTATGTCTGTGGACTTACAATGCTAGAAACCAGGTTTCGATACCCATGGTTCACAGAGCACAGATAGCCCATTGTGTAGCTCTGTGCTCAATTACATACAAACAAATCGGAGAGGTTTAAAAGGGTTAATATGGCAATGACAAAGTGTGAATGCTACCAAGTGAATCAGAGCAAGTAACAACAGGTGAATAATCAAAAGCCTCTGAAACTGTCCATTGAAATTCGAATACAAAGGTGTAGGAGGCAAATTAAAAGTGGGGATTCAAGGTTTATTTAACCATGCAAAGTGAGGGAATGTTTACCACAGATACACCTATTATGGCCAGTGTCCAGGATTTACCTTAGAGCCCTGGAAGCTCTTGGGTTCTGGATAAGGTTTTATGCTTTTCCTGAAAGTATTTTTTCTAATTTTGGTGCATTTTTACAGGGACAATAGAATGGAAATAAGCATAATTCATTACAAGTTAATTATCAGTAACATCTTGACAGATTAATAAAAGTAAGGACAAAAGTCATACCAGTATTACTACTGTTACTTATAATCACTTAATAATTGAAGGCTTCACTAAAAATATGAGATCATAAGATTAATATAAAATGGCAATTTTGCACCCAATGTCAATCATGATAACAACATATCAATTTTAACAACCTTCTGGCACTCTTCTTTCTTTAAACGCCATGTTTTATTTTGTATATTGGGTTTGTATGACATTACACTACTGTAAGACACTGAAAAATAATAATTTTTCCCATTGTGAAGCCTTTTGATCAACATCAGGGTTCATATCAGGTAGCTGGTCATGTATCCTGATGTAAATTATTGATATAACCTATTGTTGCGTCAGCGAGGTCACGTGACTAGTGTCACACCACTTCTCTCGAACCTTCGGGAGATTACTAGATATAGGGTAGTCTGGTATGTATATAAGAGGGTGACAACGTGAAGGAAC
>NW_013676021.1:0-2853 GCF_000517525.1 Limulus polyphemus
TGGTCAGTAGTTTCAAATTAGTTCGACTTTCTTCTGACCCTTGAGGTCACAAGTGTCGCAGAAGGTGTAGCTCAGGTTGGAAATACCAAATATAAAATTAAATTAGTTCGACTTTCTTCTGACCCTTGAGGTCACAAGTGTCGCAGAAGGTGTAGCTCAGGTTGGAAATACCAAATATAAAATTAGATTAGTTCGACTTTCTTCTGACCCTTGAGGTCACAAGTGTCGCAGAAGGTGTCGCTCAGGTTGGAAATACCAAATATAAAATTAAATTAGTTCGACTTTCTTCTGATCCTTGAGGTCACAAGTGTCGCAGAAGGGTTGGAAATACCAAATATAAAATTAGATTAGTTCGACTTTCTTCTGACCCTTGAGGTCACAAGTGTCGCAGAAAGTGTCGCTCAGGTTGTTCTACAGTTTATTTCGTTCTGAGATTGTTAGTTTCAGCTATTAAGCCTAATACTACGAAAGATAAAATTGATGTAGGTCAAAGTAGGGGGGGGGACCCCATCAAAACACACTGTTGGGTCGTCATTACTATTATCTGACACACAAACATGATCATAAATAAACATTAATCATTTCTGTTCTTCCAGGTTTTTTGTTTTTCTTTGGTGTCACTCCAATAAACAGTGGGAAAATTTTTATTTCTAACAGCGTATCTAAAACTGATGGATTACCTATTGAATATCATGTACACTTTGTAAAAATAACAACAGTTTTTAAGATGCCCTAGTCTATTCGTCTGTTATTTTGGTTGGATTGCACTTGGATTATGTCTTGTAATAAAAACTATGGTAAGACTTGAAACACGAGAAACATTTGTCAGTCAACAGTAAAACGGTTAAATGTTAACATTTGTCAGTCAACAGTAAAACGGTTAAATGTTAACATATGTCAGTCAACAGTAAAACGGTTAAATTTTGTTGTGGAGAAGAAATGAAAAGTTCACTAACAAAAAACATGCAATAATAAAGTTTACTTTAATATGATAAATATCGATCACATACAGAGATGTTTAGAACTAAGTCACATGAATCGTTTTAGACAACGGTAGAAAGCATTTTATTAAGTCACGTGGTTACTCGAGTGTATTCCATAGTTTCAGTAATATCTGGTGAGAGATGTCACGTGGTTACTCGAGTGTATTCCATAGTTTCAGTTATATCTGGTGAGAGATGTCACGTGGTTACTCGAGTGTATTCCATAGTTTCAGTAATATCTGGTGAGAGATGTCGCGTGGTTACTCGAGTGTATTCCATAGTTTCAGTAATACCTGGTGAGAGATGTCGCGTGGTTACTCGAGTGTATTCCATAGTTTCAGTAATACCTGGTGAGAGATGTCACGTGGTTACTCGAGTGTATTCCATAGTTTCAGTAATATCTGGTGAGAGGTGTAAACGTAGAGGTAAGCTGTTGTAATTTTTTAGAAAGAAAATAATGCGTCAAGATTTCCACCAACCACTTGTAATATTATTTTTCAAACATTCGAATATGTGATTAGGCTTTGGTTGGTACAGAAAAATATCTACCGAGTGTAATTTATCATGCTTTCATAAAAAGAGAGAGGTAAAAAAAAGAAAAGGACGGTATTTAAATGATACCCGGCTTGATTCAGCCTTGACTAAACCATTACAGAAGCTCTAACAACCATAAGGAAATTTCTTTTAACGCAATACATCTTCAATCTTCGGAGATAATACCAGTCTCTTTTTCAATACTAATGATAAAAAAAACAAAACAAAACTGGTCTATCGTATCATCTTTTGCTGGACGTAAAATACAATTCTGTTTTTTTTTGTTGTTGTCAAGAGATCATAGTGCCCTATGCTCTTATTACAATACACATAGCTTTGATTGAAGGTTTTTAAGATCTCTGAAAAAAATGCGACTCCTCAATCGTGAAGATGATCAAAATACGATACAAGTATGTTGTGTACATAAATCATTTCCCTGTTCTACACGGATCTAGACAAACACACAACTGATTTGGATCAATTCCAGTAACAGTATAATATTATACCCGTTCTATGTTTCTTCAAATGTTAAATATTCAGCACAGCTCAGCGTAATGTGCTGAAGAAGAGCGGTGTTCATTCATCCCAAAACTTTAAAGAAACTTTTGTTTGGACTTGTCGTTACAGGAACCTACTATTAATCAGGAAATGAACTCGTTGACCAAGATTGACGAGTTCTTCTTCTGCAACGTTCCAAATGTTATATTTAGAAACTGGGAACAATAGGGAACATTATGTGGCTACTTTTACCTAGACAATGATGGAGGACATAATAGCACTATTTTAACCAAGGCAGTGAGGAGAAATATTGTACCGTTACTTTTATCAGACACTCTTCTGTCAGACAGTGAGGAGAAATATTTGTCTGGTAAAAGTAACGGTACCCCTTCTCTCAGACAGTGAGGAGAAACATTGTGCTGTTACCTTTACAAACTGTTCTTCGCCAAAACAGTGAGGAGAAATACTGTTCTGTTAACTTTACAAATCAGTCATCGTCAAAAATTGAAATCAGCCGAAATCACCCAAAACTATTTTCCAAAAAAACGACAGTTTTGTTAAATATTAAAATTGTTAAAATTCAGTTTGATTGTCGTTTGAAGAATAAAGCAAAAAATTAACTTCTTTAGAGCTATCTCGGATTATTGACTCTTTTAGAACCATCTTGGATTATTGACTCTTTTACAGCTATCCCGGATTATTGGCTCCTTTACAGCTGTCTGAGATTATTGACTCCTTTACAGCTGTCTGGAATTATTGACTCCTTTACAGCTATCTCGGATTATTGACTCTTTTACAGCTATCTCGGATTATTGACTCCTTTACAGCTATCCCGGTT
>NW_013676021.1:3344-9106 GCF_000517525.1 Limulus polyphemus
ACAGTGAGGAGAAATATTGTACCGTTACTTTTACCAGACACTCTTCTGTCAGACAGTGAGGAGAAATATTGTACCGTTACTTTTACCAAGTATTCTTCTGTCAGACAGTGAGGAGAAACATTGTACCGTTACTTTTACCAGACACTCTTCTCTCAGACAGTGAGGAGAAACATTGTGCTGTTACCTTTACAAACTGTTCTTCGCCAAAACAGTGAGGAGAAATACTGTTCTGTTAACTTTACAAATCAATCATCGTCAAAAATTGAAATCAGCCGAAATCACCCAAAACTATTTTCCAAAAAAACGACAGTTTTGTTAAATATTAAAATTGTTAAAATTCAGTTTGATTGTCGTTTGAAGAATAAAGCAAAAAATTAACTTCTTTACAGATATCTCGGATTATTGACTCCTTTACAGCTGTCTTGGATTATTGACTCCTTTACAGCTGTCTCGGATTATTGACTCCTTTACAGCTGTCTTGGATTATTCACTCCTTTACAGCTATCTCGGATTATTGACTCCTTTAGAGCTATCTTGGATTATTGACTCCTTTACAGCTATCCCGGTTTATTGACTCCTTTACAGCTGTCTCGGATTATTGACTCCTTTACAGCTGTCTCGGATTATTGACTCCTTTACAGCTGTCTCGGATTATTGACTCTTTTACAGCTATCCCGGATTATTGACTCCTTTACAGCTGTCCCGGATTATTGACTCGTTTACAGATATCTCGGATTATTGACTCCTTTAGAGCTGTCTCGGATTATTGACTCCTTTAGAGCTATCCCGATTATTGACTCCTTTACAGCTATCCCGGATTATTGACTCCTTTACAACTGTCTTGGACTTCATGGTGAAATCAGGAGAGCTCAGGATTGTTGGAGAGCTCAGTATTGTTTGCTACACATTTTGTTCGTGACTTTAATATTAATTACCAGGATTTGATAATGTTTTGTAACTTCCTGCTTCCCAATGAAATGTTCTCAAAGTGTTTCGTGAGAGTCTGTTTGTTTTGTTTCGTTGTTAAGGGCAAAACTACGCACTTAGCTATCTGTGTTCTGCCCATCACGGGTATCGAAACCCAGCTTTTAGAGTTATAAGCCTAAAGACTTAACCGCTGTGCCACTAGGGACGTTTTCTGAGGGAAGCAGTTCGCTAAATAGCGAATCACACTGTTTTTGCAACATTGACTAAACTCATGTATACGAAGAAACCACGTAATCAGTTTAGTGAGGGTTTAAGGGAATTATATGTGTAGCTTATATTTCCAAGAGCAATGGTACTGGCGAATTCATTTTTATTTCATGTTTCAGGATAATAATGACCAAACTGTCGATAACCTTGCCAGGAATACGCTCTTTCACACGAGGTGGGCCCGGTATGGCCTGGTGGTTAGGGCGCTCGACTCACAACCTGCGGGTTGCGCGTTCGAATCCCCGTCACACCAAACATGCTCACTCTTTCAGCTGTGAGGGCGTTATAATGTGACGGTCAATTCCACTATCCATGCATAAAAGATTAGCCCAAGAGTTGGCGGTGGGTGATGTTGAGTCTATCGCTACGAAATTAAGGACGGCTAGCGCAGATAACCCTCGTGTAGCTTTGCGCGTAATTCAAACAAACACATGAGGTGAGAACCACCTACTAGTAGAACTTATGTATTCCTCCGCGCAAGAATGAAACGCATATTTGTGAATATTAAATAACTTTCTATTTTTTTCTTTAAAATGAAATAAAAACAACAACAAAAACTTATACAGACCTTTAATTTCGGCGTGTGGATAAACTCTGTCTGAGGTTACAGTTAACTTTTTTTAAATATATTGCGGTTGTTATCCTCAACATGGTAACACTATTACTGCTGGATTCCTTGGTACGTCAAACTTTAAGACTTTAGGGGTGGTCTGTATATGAATCATTTAATTTTTAATTAATCATTAATCATTTCATTAGACGTGCTATCAAACTTGTTGCCTTTCAAATTTATAGTTTATTTCATGATATATATCAGAATAATGTTTCTTAGAATCCTGTAAACAAAATTAATAAATATTATAAATAAATGTATTTAAACGCCTTAGTTACAAAACTATTCGTTTGTTTGTTTGTTTTCGAATTTCGCGCAAAGCTACACCAGGGCTATCTGCGCTAGTCGTCCCTAATTTAGCAGTGTAAGACTAGAAGGAAGGCAGCTAGTCATTACCAACCTCCGCCAATTCTTGGGCTACTCTTTTACCAACGAATAGTGGGATTGACCGCCACATTATAACCACCTGGCCATGCTGGGCCCTTACAAAATTACCGAAACGTGCATAAAGTCCTGAAATAGTTCGTTTATTTTTTCAAAAGTAGCCTGTCAATTATAAACAATATTATCTAAAAACAGAAAAACTGATTCTTGTCCACATGCAAATATAAATTTTGGTTTCAGTATTTAAATACCGTAAGACTGTTTTTTTTTCTATATAAAGAGGCTTAAATTCTATGAACATTGTACTTCAAGAAAAGTTGAGAAATAATTACTAACGACAGGTTCAAGCTTAGATCCCGTGCTAACACCATACATCTAGTTATAAGTCCTTCCATTAAACATAAGATGTGAATCCTTAAGTGTGAAATGCATCCAATTACAAAACACATATTTAGAAACGCAGTTCACTGTATCAGAAGAAAGGCAAGTTCTGAATAAATATCACCAGTCCCTTGAAGCGTTTGTTTGTTGTGAAGCTATACAATGGGCTATCTGTTCTGTGCTCACTGCGAGTATCGAAACCTTGTTTTTTTTTTTTTATCGGTGTGAGCTCTCAGATTTTCCGCTGAGCCACTAGGGGGGTGGGAGTTGGGAGCTTTTTTAGCGAAATGTTGGTATAAATAGATTCCACATCAAAGCTAACTTTGTACACACCGTGATTGTGCTTGAAATTCAGGGACTGTAGTCAACGTTAGTAATGTATTCACAACGAAAATCAAGAGCACCAAAAGAAATATATTTTCTGATTGTAAGTTCTAGTGTCTGAAACTAGTGGTCCTATACGAATATTACGTTTGTGAATATTCGGTAAACCGAACATTCTTCCAATACGAGAACCCATTGGAACTAACTTGTCCTTTTTTTTTTTAACTGTTGCAATTTTGTTTCTGTTGAAGACATTGGAACTTTGTTTAACAACAGTAGTTTTATATTATCGTTTCATATATCCTTGACTTTCATCATATAATAGTCTTTATTGAACATTACTTCCTTTATCCGATTTTGTTATAACTACATCATTACGTATTCCAAATTTAACAAGGTTATTCTTTGTGGAATATGTCGGAAGATTTCTTTCAAGAATTATAGTAGTAGTAGTAAAAAAAAAAGAAAAAGAAAATGAAGGTAAACCATTACTAGCATACGTTCTTGTAAACTTCTTAAAAAACACTTCAAAGTGTAACAAATAAATGTCAAATTGTCTTGGAAACAAATCCGAAGGTTAATCCACGTAGTAATGTAGAAAGAAATACGAAGGTTAGTCCACGTAGTAATGTAGAAAGAAATACGAAGGTTAGTCCACGTAGTAATGTAGAAACAAATCCGAAGGTTAATCCACGTAGTAATGTAGAAACAAATCCGAAGGTTAATCCACGTAGTAATGTAGAAACAAATCCGAAGGTTAATCCACGTAGTAATGATTTTTTTTTTCACACATCATTAATTTCATGGTTATAAAAGTTAGGGATAACATTGTCGGATTTCCGTGTTTTGTACAACAAAGTTGATTTATTTTATATAATTGTGTTTGCGTTTTTTTTTTAACTAAAGCCACACTGGACTATCGAACTCCGGATTCTAACGTTGAAAGTCTATGGACTTACTGCTGTCCCTGCTCACCAGTGGCACAGCAGTATGTCTGCGGACTTACAACGCTAGAATCCGGGTTTCGATACCCGTGGTGGGTACAGCACAGATAGCCCATTGTATATTTTTGTGCTTAATCATCTTGATCATCTGAGTGTAATTATGAATTATTTTTTTATTATTAGATATTAATCATTAGGGTAGAGCGTAGTCCGCTGGTTATTAGCGTGCTGGACTGTGGAGCAGATATGTTGTTGTTTGCCTCCCGTTACCCCCCTCCCCCCCAAAATAAAGCTTCGCACTTTGAGGCCGTGGGTGTTTTATAAGAATGACAGTTAAATTCCATTAATTATTTTGACAAGAGTAGCCCGAGAGTTGGCAGTGGGTGATGTTGATTAACTGCCTTCTCTCTATTCTATTACTGTTAAATTAGGGACGGCTAGCACAGATAGCCTTGAGTAGCTTTGAGCGAAATCCAAAACCAAACCAAAACTAATATAATTTAAATAGAGGTTTAAGGTTTTATGTGTTTTTTCTATAAATAATATTATTTGCAGATGGTTTGTAATTAAGCACAATGCTACACAATGGGCTGTCTGTGCTCTGCCCACCACGGGTATCGAAACCCGGATTCTAGCGGTGTAAGTCCGCAGACCTTCCGCTGCGCCACTAGGGGGGGGGGGACTTCGCAAATGGAAAAATTGGTTAGCGACCAATTTTCGAAGCATGTTTGTTCCTATCTTCCACTTTTGAGCAGCCAGAAGTTTCAGCCGTAGATTTTTTTTTTTCCTGTCCGTGGGTTTTCCTTTGTGGACTGTGTATTTAAACGAGAGCAGCTTTATGATTTCCTTTAGAAGACCAATAAAGTCAGCCGTGTCTCGACACATCTAACTTGAGTCCTTGACTCTCGGCCAGTTGATGTTTCCAACGTCAGCACTCTTGTTCAACTGTCAACTTTTGCTTTCTTTCATCACTTTATAAGTACCAAACAGGAGGGATGAACTGATTGATTTGTGGCTTCAATCTGTTGGCAAGAAACTCGGAGATTATGTTCGCTTTAGTTAACATTTTCAAATAAATCGAGTGGACAACTACGTCTCCCCTTTTTTTAGGCTTGTTCCATTGATCTCTTGTAAACTGTGAATTGATACAACAGTGCTGAAGGAATAGACACATTGTAAAAAAACAACAAAACTTTTTGGTCCAAATTTTCTAATCTGACGTTCGAGACTATGGGCTACCCGTGCGCTACCCATCGCTGGTATCGAAACCCGATTTTTAGCATTATAAGTCCACACACTTACCGCTGAGCCACCGGGGGGCCTGTTCTAATGAATGACTATAAAATCTAACGCGTATATATCATAACAATACCTAGTAATATATTTTGTATTACAGGGGCATATGTCAACAATAATAAAGAATCGTTTAACAATGGTTCTACAATCCTATTGTTGTGATCATAATGATCAAATAATGAAACTGATGAGAAAATAATCTTTAATCATTTCATAAAGATCAAGCGTTTTCACTTGTTATCCTTGGATCTAGGTATTTTCACACATTATCCTACCCTTGGATTTGGGTATTTTTACACGTTATCGTACCCTTGGATTTGGGTGTTTTTCAAACATTATCGTATCCTTGGATTTGGATGTTTTCACATGTTATCGTATCCTTGGATTTGGATGTTTTCACACATTATCGTATCCTTGGATTTGGATGTTTTCATATGTTATCGTATCCTTGGATTTGGATGTTTTCACATGTTATCGTATCCTTGGATTTGGATGTTTTCACACATTATCATATCCTTGGATTTGGATGTTTTCACACATTATCGTATCCTTGGATTTGGATGTTTTCACACATTATCGTATCCTTGGATTTGGATGTTTTCACACATTATCGTATCCTTGGATTT
>NW_013676021.1:10155-13633 GCF_000517525.1 Limulus polyphemus
CGATCCTTGGATTTGAGAGTTTTGCATGTTATCGTATCCTTGGATTTGAATGTTTCACATGTTATCGTATCCTTGGATTTGGTGTTTCACATGTTATCGTATCCTTGGATTTGGATGTTTTCATATGTTATCGTATCCTTGGATTTGGATGTTTTCACATGTTATCGTATCCTTGGATTTGGATGTTTTCATATGTTATCGTATCCTTGGATTTGGGTGTTTGCATATGTTATCGTATCCTTGGATTTGGATGTTTTCACATGTTATCGTATCCTTGGATTTGGATGTTTTCATATGTTATCGTATCCTTGGATTTGGGTGTTTTCACATGTTATCGTATCCTTGGATTTGAGTGTTTTCACACATTATCGTATCCTTGGATTTGGATGTTTTCACATGTTATCATATCCTTGGATTTGGGTGTTTTCACACATTATCGTATCCTTGGATTTGGATGTTTTCACATGTTATCGTATCCTCGGATCTGGTTAGAGATGAAAAATGATCAAAACCAGTTCTTGTGAAAATCTGTTGATAGTTTTATATGCTGATTCTGCAGGTCATGAGATCCTGAATTTGTTTCAAGTTTGTGCAATTATTTATTATATAGATATATTAATTTTAATTCATTATTTATTTCATGTATTAGGGTTAGGGTTTTGATAATTATTTATTATATAGTTAAACTGATCTTAATTCATTATTTGTTTCATGTATAATATTACGTGTTAGGGTTTGGATAATTATTAATTATATAGTTAAACTGATCTTAATTCATTATTTGTTTCATGTATAATATTACTTGTTAGGGTTTGGATAATTATTTATTATATAGTTATACTGATCTTAATTCATTATTTGTTTCATGTATAATATTACGTGTTAGGGTTTTGATAATGATATTGCTTTCACCCTCTTGTTTCATTTTAAGAATTAGAAATATTAAAACCGTGACTGTGCTGTAACAAACTATCATTTTATCGTGTGACACAACTATAAGCTTCAGGGTTTATAAGGCTAGAATTCGGGATTCGATAGACACGATGAGCACAGCACAGACAGCCTATTGTGCATCGTTGTGATAACCAAAGTCATTCACCAGATCTCGATAAGACATATGAAATGTTTTCCAATTTACCATGTCTGGTCATGTTAATGTTCTTAAACTATCACGTCTCTGTTTAGAAAAATGTTCTGTTTTAATTCTCCCACGTCTGGTTATGTTCATGTTTTAAATCTACCACGCCTGGTTGTGTTCATGTTTTAGTTCCACCACGTCTGTTTATGTTCATGTTTTAATTCTATCACATCTGTTTATGTTCATGTTTTAATTCTACCACGTCTGGTTATGTACATGTTTTAATTCTACCGCGTCTGGTTATGTTCATGTTTTAATTCTACCACATCTGTTTATGTTCATGTTTTAATTCCACCACGTCTGTTTATGTTCATGTTTTAATTCTACCACATCTGTTTATGTTCATGTTTTAATTCTACCACGTCTGGTTATGTACATGTTTTAATTCTACCACATCTGTTTATGTTCATGTTTTAATTCTACCACGTCTGGTTATGTTCATGTTTTAATTCTATCACATCTGTTTATGTTCATGTTTTAATTCTACCACGTCTGGTTATGTTCATGTTTTAATTCTACCACGTCTGGTTATGTTCATGTTTTAGTTCCACCACGTCTGTTTATGTTCATGTTTTAATTCTATCACATCTGTTTATGTTCATGTTTTAATTCTACCACGTCTGGTTATGTTCATGTTTTAGTTCCACCACGTCTGTTTATGTTCATGTTTTAATTCTATCACATCTGTTTATGTTTATGTTTTAATTCTACCACGTCTGGTTATGTACATGTTTTAATTCTACCGCGTCTGGTTATGTTCATGTTTTAATTCTACCACATCTGTTTATGTTCATGTTTTAATTCCACCACGTCTGTTTATGTTCATGTTTTAATTCTACCACATCTGTTTATGTTCATGTTTTAATTCTACCACATCTGTTTATGTTCATGTTTTAATTCTACCGCGTCTGGTTATTTTTACATAGATGATTAGTGGATTTCCGCAATGGATAAAACCAAACGGTTGTTCTGTAGTCGAAATAAAAAAGGAAATGAAGAAATAAAACTATTGTAGTTTTTTTTAGAAAGTTTGCTCATTATGCACGTAATATGCATGCTTATTACTCTTCTCCATGCAAATTACATGCTTTATCCCAATCATTATAAACCTCTAAAACAGGTCTGCAAAATTATATTCACCAGGTTTATCTAATTGTAATTCTAGAGCCACGTAAAGTTTTCTAGAAAAGTGCAAAATTGTCCACCAGTAAAAAAACTTTAATTTTTTACATTTTTGCAAATATTTATTGTAAAAATGTAAAATCTGCCTTTCAAAATAGCACGTATTTCGCTGTAGTTGAACGATAACGAAACCAACTCCAAAAAAAGTACGCACATGAACTGCTGAAGCGAAAGCTGACTGAGCATACGCAACGCGAGCGTGTAGCGATCGCGGCAAGTGAGAAACGCTGGCTGAGCTTTCGCAACGCGAGCACATAGTGACCACGGCCAGAAAGTTTTCGATATATACGAATCCTAGCGTTAGCGGCAGGAAACAATCAATTTGGTCTGCTTTTACTTAGTTTATTACCTAGTTGTAAATAAATATTTATTATTCAAAGCATGCCACATCAGTGATGAATGAGAAAGAACATCAATTGATGGAAAACACGTACCTTCTTCCCCTTCATCCAGACACTCTCGTTTCCAGAGTTAATTTCGCATAGTTTTCCCGCTCTTCCCACACGTTGTCTTTGGATTTCGTATTTATGGCAAAGCTATTAAGAACTAATTTTGTACTACTGATCAGAGGGAAGGTAGCACCCTATCACCCACCATCCACGCCAACGAAATGACGATTACTCTTATAACACACCAGCAGCTTAAAATGGAAAGAACCCATCTTCCCAGTTTACCTAGAGCTCTACCACCACGCCAATCCGCGCTCGGTGGCGTGTTATTGCGGATGTTGTGTATTGGAAATATCGTATTGTTCTTCATTCATCCGTTCTTAGAATAGTTAAAGAAAACACACTTTCCAGTCCCATGTAATCTGTTTAATAATATGTGAATATTAGTAACACACTGATCTATGTATGAATGTTTCTCAACTACCGTTACAACCACCCTGTCAGTCCGTGTGATTTCCCAAAACAAACAAACACTGACAGAATATTCACGTTGAGAGACGCTGCTAAATAAATATAACTTCCCTGTAAGAGTTGAAAAATAATGATTACATAAAAATACGTCAAATCCACCCAGAAAGGCTTGAGAGAGAGAGAGAAAGAGAGAAAGCCAAAATTTTGCTTTAGTTCGAACAGTAGAGGTTTAATTCTCCGTGATGGAGAGAGTGCTGATAGTTCATTGTGTAGTTTGCTTTAGTTCAAACAGTAGAGG
>NW_013676021.1:14461-19532 GCF_000517525.1 Limulus polyphemus
TCTCCGTGATGGAGAGAGTGCTGATAGTCCATTGTGTAGTTTGCTTTAGTTCAAACAGTAGAGGTTTGATTCTCCGTGATGGAGAGAGTGCTGATAGTCCATTGTGTAGTTTGCTTTAGTTCAAACAGTAGAGGTTTGATTCTCCGTGATGGAGAGAGTGCTGATAGTCCATTGTGTAGTTTGCTTTAGTTCAAACAGTAGAGGTTTGATTCTCTGTGATGGAGAGAGTGTGCTGATAATCCATTGTGTAGTTTGCTTTAGTTCAAACAGTAGTTTGAAGTGTAGTTTTGCTTTAAGAAAACAACTAAAACCACAACAATTTCCCTCTTATATTATTGATGGTTTTTTTTAGAGAATTCAACTGATTTCACAGAAAACAGCTAATCAACGCTTGGCTGTTTGAAACTACAAATCTTCACCCTAGCCACTGTGAGAAAAACAGCAACAAAATCTTTTCGCGAAACCAATCGCACGTGTTTTACATATCATTAGGAAACAAAATTTACTTAAAGTAATATTTCTTTCACAAAAACCGAGGCTCACGTAGAGTTGAAGTTTTCAAAGTGGTGAAATAAACGTGTATAATTTCAATAAAATCCAACTTACTGAATGAAGGAATGCGTGAAACTAATCAACATACAAATTAACAGTGTTCGTTTGTTTTGTCGTTAAGCATCGAAACCCGGTTTTTAACGTTATAAGCCTACATAGTTACAGCTGTGCCACTGGGAGGGGAGGGGGAGGAAGAGTTAGTAGTGAAAAGGGACAGTTACCACGCAACACCATCGTGAAAACGATGTTTTGACCTGTACGTGGGCTAGAAAGCCAGGTCAGAGGGCTCTAGGATTCAGCCGATTATTAAATTTTAAACTATACTGACGAGAAGAGCATCAACCTTCTAATATTTAAGTCATAATGACCAGAAGTACATCAGCTATGTATTTTTTTTAACTATGTTGACCAGAAGTATATCAGCTATGTATTTTTTTAACTATGTTGACCAGAAGTATATCATCTAGTTAATTTATAAACTATACTGACCAGAAGTACATCATCTAGTTAATTTATAAACTATACTGACCACAAGTACATCATCTAGTTAATTTATAAACTATGTTGACCACAAGTACATCATCTAGTTAATTTATAAACTATGTTGACCAGAAGTATATCATCTAGTTAATTTATAAACTATACTGACCAGAAGTACATCATCTAGTTAATTTATAAACTATGCTGACCAGAAGTACATCATCTAGTTAATTTATAAACTATGCTGACCAGAAGTACATCATCTAGTTAATTTATAAACTATACTGACCAGAAATACATCAGCCAATTAATCGCACCCGCTACCATAAGGGCTACTGGAATAAAAGAACAGGACTGACTGTCACTCTTATAACACTATTACAGCTGAAATTGCTGAGTTTATTTATCGGTATCGCTGTTCGTCCCCAGCTTGATACACAACCCACAAGCACACGCACGACCCGAAGATTGTGAATCTAATCCTAATTAACAACGGGCTATCTGTGCTTTGCCCACCGCGCGTATCCAGACCCGATTTTTATCGTATAAACCCTCAGTCTTACTGCTGAGCCACTGACAGGAGTCGACTTTATATCCAAGTGAACATATTATTAAAATGAATTAAAACCTGCTAAGAATAGAATAATCTTATGTAATGACGTGTTTATTTCTGGAAACAACACGCATGTGCAGGTGTTTTTCGGTCGAGATAAAAGTGCTTTGTCAATCTATTTTTAGAAGTTATTATTGTTTCAAATAAATAAATACGATACAGAAAAATGACGTAATGACTACAGAAAAAATATTCACGTCACAAACAACAACAACAACAACTTACAATGAAACAGTAATCACATTCTCAAGGAAAACCTACCGTTAAAGAAAGATTTGTTTTCCTTTATTTTGTTGTTATCTGATCAGTATTCACTATAGCTATAGGTTTAACTCTCAAGCATAGGGTGAAACAGGAAACCCCGAGTCTTGGCGGCAGTGCATACTAACAATCAATATTTATTTAATCCTTGTTCGTCTAGCGAGCACTTCAATAGAATGTAGACAGATGGAGAAGATGTGGGGAGAGATGGTTAGAAGTAATTGAGGAAAATTCTTCCTAGTACAGTACTAATGTCCTGACACAAAGATGTCAAGTGGAGTACAAGATGACAACAAATTTAATTTAAAAAAAGTTGTTAGGTTGTTGTTGTTTGTAGTAAAGCACAAAGCTACACAATGGGCTATCTGTGCTATGCCCACCACGGGTATCGAAACCCGGTTTCTAGCGTTGTAAGTCCGCAGACATACCGCTGTGCCACTGGGGGGGGGGCGAGTGGTTAGGAAATATGTCACTGGAACGTATAAGCTGCGAAAGGATTCTTTCAAAAACTGGATAATGAAACTGGAAATATTCAATTTTATGTGGGGACTCAGAGATTTCAGCTTGTTATATTCATGTATGTTATGGTCTAATCTCTCATTGTATTCCTACGCGGTGCTGTGTAATTGTTGTGAAAGTTTCTAATTATCTAATAGCTATCAGAGAAGCTAGTAAACGAAAAAAATTGGGTCCACAGCGTTAGTATGGTGAAACATCGAAGCATGATCTCGTACTCTGATAATTAATTACAAAAATAGGTGTCTCTGTTGAACGTAAAACAAAATCTGTTATATCTTGTACACGAGATAATTAGAAAGTTTTGTATCTATTGAGGATTTAGCTGAATACCACTTGATATGGAAGACAGTTTCTTATGGTACCGCTAGAGGGTGTTTTAAAATAATACTAGCATCACCATACAGTGGTGTGTTGTCTGTCAGTCAGTCAGTAGACACTAAAATGACGTCACATAAGAAACTCTTAACGTAGCAATTTGTACTGTAGGGACGTCAGTAAAACGTGCGCATGCCATGAATCACGAGAAGAATTGTGCACTCTGTAGGCTACAACACAGCATGATACATGAACTTCAAAAGCAAGAAATAAAAATACTTGTTACTCTTAATTTTGGTTTTATTTATTCTTGAAACCGAACATTTTCGGGAACCCTGCGGAAGTACACCAAATTTTTATTTTGATTATATATATATATATATTTATAGACATAAATACAAGATTTACTGATAACACACTGCAGAGTAAAGAACATTAAACAAAACGCGTGCACACACACCCCACATACAAAGAGTGGACAGAAACGTTTTGTTATAAACACATTACGCCCTCTAGTGAGTGGCTCAGCGGTACGTCTGCAGGTTTACGACATCAAAAATCATGTTTCGGTGCCTCGGGCAGACAGAACAAAGATATTCCATTGTTTAGCTTCGTGCTTAACAACAATCAAACCAAACCAATAAATACATTACACCGAGTTACATTATTGATACGTCATTGATGTAGCCTCTGAAAACGACCCTAGTGGAGCTGCCTAGCGGAGTCTTAACTCATTATTTATCTGTTACACAAAGTATGCAGTTTTAATCTGTAAGATTATGATGTTACTAAGACAGATTATCTTCACATCTGAACTGAGTGAATTCTCTTTTCAATAATCTGAACAAAACTTTTAGTTTTAGGCGCACAAATAAGTTAGAAATCCCCGAGGAGCAAAGATTTGGCACTATTTACTTTCGAACAATCTATAAAGAATCCAGAAACTCGAGTCCAATTACGTGAAAACCTTAATGGGAACCATTCGTTTGGCCTACAAAATGAGGTCTCAGGGGGACAATAAAACAGACAGTGTCCCTGACAAAACTAGTTGTACCAGCAGAAATAGTCTCTTCAACTAACCATTCGCTTATTTATGGGGATCCGCTAGCGTAACCTAGGCGACACTCATTCGAGAAGAAAAAAAAGAAAAAGAAAAGACAAATAATCTTTTGTTAGTGTTCGTCTTCGCTTTCTCTATAACGTTGTCCCATTACACAGAGCGTGCCCGACAAGAGTCGGCCAATCAATAGAGATAAAGCTAGATTGTTTACTCAAGAAGTTGTAAGCTCTTGTGAGTCGAGCAATATCATGATCCTGTTTATCAGTTATGATATACATTGTTTTTCTAACTACTGATATATCTTGTTTACCAGTTATGATATACATTGTTTTTCTAACTACTGATATATCTTGTTTACCAGTCATGATATTCATTGTTTTCTAACTACTGATATATCTTGTTTACCAGTTATGTGAGAAAAGAAAACGCGTTTCTTCTTCTTCTATGAACAGATATTGGTTTCTAGAGCGAAACCGAGAACAATTTATATAGTATCAGTAGTTAGGAAAACAAAGTATATCATAACTGGTAAACAAGATATATCAGTAGTTAAGAAAACAATGTATATCATAACTGGTAAACAAGATATATCAGTAGTTAGAAAAACAATGTATATCATGACTGGTAAACAAGATATATATCAGTAGTTAGAAAAACAGTGTATATCATAACTGGTAAACAAGATATATCAGTAGTTAGAAAACAATGTATATCATGACTGGTAAACAAGATATATCAGTAGTTAGGAAAACAATGTATATCATAACTGGTAAACAAGAAATATCAGTAGATAGGAAAACAATGCATATCATAACTGGTAAACAAGATATATCAGTAGCTAGGAAAACAATGTATATCATAACTGGTAAACAAGATATATCAGTAGTTAGGAAAACAATGTATATCATAACTGGTAAACAAGATATATCAGTAGCTAGGAAAACAATGTATACCATAACTAGTAAACAAGATATATCAGTAGTTAGAAAAACAGTGTATATCATGACTGGTAAACAAGAATTTATCAGTAGTTAGGAAAACAATGTATATCATAACTGGTAAACAAGATATATCAGTAGCTAGGAAAACAATGTATACCATAACTAGTAAACAAGATATATCAGTAGTTATAAAAACAGTGTATATCATAACTGGTAAACAAGATCTATCAGTAGCTAGGAAAACAATGTATATCATAACTGGTAAACAAGATATATCAGTAGCTAGGAAAACAATGTATATCATAACTGGTAAACAAGATATATCAGTAG
>NW_013676022.1:0-4429 GCF_000517525.1 Limulus polyphemus
ACAATGGGCTATCTGTCTCAGATCTTACTACCTAACAACCACACAATGGGCTATCTGTCTCAGATCTTACTACCTAACAACCACACAATGGGCTATCTGTCTCAGATCTTACTATCTAACAGCCACACAATGGGCTATCTGACTCAGATCTTACTACCTAACAGTCACACAATGGGCTATCTGTCTCAGATCTTACTACCTAACAGCCACACAATGGGCTATCTGACTCAGATCTTACTACCTAACAGTCACACAATGGGCTATCTGTCTCAGATCTTACTACCTAACAGCCACACAATGGGCTATCTGTCTCAGATCTTACTACCTAACAGCCACACAATGGGTTATCTGTCTCAGATCTTACTACCTAACAGCCACACAATGGGCTATCTCTCTCAGATCTTACTATCTAACAGCCACACAATGGGCTATATCTCTCAGATCTTACTATCTAACAGCCACACAATGGGCTATCTGTCTCAGATCTTACTACTTAACAGAAGTCATAAACCTGATACCATTTTAAAGTGCTCAATATTGGATCGTGAATGTCTAGTTATTTACAAAACAGTTCCACCTATACTGCAGTGAAGTCTTGTCATATGTCACTGGTGGATAGTTAGCACATCTCTTTGCATATAATTTGATAGTTTGCTATAGTTAAATCTCACAAGAACATTCTCTGACGTCTTTCCTGTTACACCGAACACAATAAAGTCCAATAGTTAGTTTGCCATTTTATTATTATTACACCAGGCGGAGGTGCAAAGCCTCTAGTTTTTGCCATAACGAAGTCTGAAGACCCTCTCGTTCTAGTGGAAAGTCTAATACGTAGGTGCACCGAGCACCAGTTCCTTAAACCAGGTCTAATACGTAGGTGTACCGAGCACCAGTTCCTTAAACCAGGTCTAATACGTAGGTGTACCGAGCACCAGTTCCTTAAACCAGGTCTAATACGTAGGTGCACCGAGCACCAATTCCTTAAACCAGGTCTGATACGTAGGTGCACCGAGCACCAGTTCCTTAAACCAGGTCTGATACGTAGGTGCACCGAGCACCAGTTCCTTAAACCAGGTCTGATACGTAGGTGCACCGAGCACCAGTTCCTTAAACCAGGTCTAATACGTAGGTGCACCGAGCACCAGTTCCTTAAACCAGGTCTAATACGTAGGTGCACCGAGCACCAGTTCCTTAAACCAGGTCTAATACATAGGTGCACCAAGCACCAGTTCCTTAAACCAGGTCGTCCTATTCGAACCCGATGATATTCAAAACACACAGTATCGAGAAAAATGGGGGTCAGGAATGAAACCCAGTAACCCGAGCACTTTTTCAAAGTGGACTTTCCTTCACCAAGGGTCAAAGACAGACAGATATTTAGATTAGAAAATCACTAAGTAATACACCACCTTACTTTGAATGTGATGCTAAGTACCGTTTCAAACACAATCTCGTTTTCTTTTCTTCTCTTTTTTTCAGTGTGCGAAGAATGTTTTTTTTCTTCCTTCGCTTAACACCGTCGAGACGTTAATGTCCTTCCACCAGTGGCGTCACGAGTATCAAGTTACAGCCGTATCAACAGGTGTTGGACAGGGCGACAGCGCTCACCGCTATTCGGCGCCGGCTGTGATTCTAAGAAAGAGCGGTTCCGGGTCGGGTCTAGCCCTTGTTATCTCGTGCCTGGCCCGCTTTCTTGGCCACAGCCAAGATTTTATAAAGGAAAACACAATTCCTGTATACACACCAGCCAGGCTTATTTTACTTGAGGCGACTCTCTGACGACGAAGATAGGAAAAAAAAAAGACAATAAAAAATCAATCACTATCTCTTCGTTTAGTTCCATTAATATGTTCATTATACCAGGAAATCCGGTTCATGAATTTATTGACATTTATATTTATAGAGCTTTGGAGTTTACAACGGGACATTATCTCAGTTTCAGAGATATCAAAGCTTAGAGACACAAGTAGACAATTTTGTTAATTAACATAATTTCCCGTGTTTTACCAAACTTAGAAAGAAAACAACAACAACAACGTATGTTTATTAAACAAAACATTGCTTTAGACTATATCCGGGCCAAAAAAAAAAAACATCTACGATAAAGTTTGTTTTTCGATAACCATACAAACATAGTCACGAGATACGTGCTCTAGCCAGGCCTAACAGACTGTTGGAGGAACAGCTAGTTTACAAAACCCGTCAATTCCCGAACAGTGAAATTTGATCTTCACTTTTATAAGGTACCCACGGCTCCAACACGATGAACCCGTAAATCCACACAGTCGGGCACGCTAACCGCTAGGCCTCATGATGAACCCGTAGATCCACACAGCCGGGCACGCTAACCACTGGGCCACGCTTGGCTTCTGGTAGCAGAACAGAAAAAATATAAGTACCGAACAAAATAAGGGAGGAAAATCATGGCTGTTCGCTGCTATACATTTTACGTATATTGTAATCCACAAAACACACTGCATACCGATAGAGAAGTGTTCACCGAGAGGTATGGGGGCCAGATCCCATTGGAGGGATCTGCCCCCACAGCAGCCCCTTCCCATCTGGGATATAGTATTTAAAGATTTTCAAATTCTTTACACCGTGACTTTGAATGACATGTGTTGATTTTTTTCTATCCCTCTTCTGCCCCCCAAAATACAAAATCATAGAAACGTCACCGTATACCGGTTAATTTTAAAATTGAAACCTAACTATTTTAAGTGAAAACTAATATAGTAATGTTAATATCATGACCTAGGAACTTTGACATTAAGAAAAGGTTATTTTTGTCTCATATATTTACCGTGTATCATAAGATACACCGAGAAAGCCAGTCTTTAACTACAGATATTAGAGAACACAGTATATATGTGATATGTATTTATGGCAAAACTACTGACCAGAGGGAAGGCAGTCAGTCACCAACACCCACTGTCCACGCTAAGGGATTAACTGTCACTCTTAGAACGTATCTACAGTTTAAAGTGAGGGAACTTCTTGCGTTATCTCACAGATTTTGAAGCCGGGGCGCTAGCTCCAGAATCTAAAGTTCTTCTATAAAGCCAAATCATGTCTCATATAGAATGAACCAATCCACGCACTATACAGAGAGAGAAATGCAGCTCTACCACGTACAGGGCAAATCCACGCCCTATATAGAGAGAAGTGCAACTCTACCACGTACAGGGCCAATCCACGCCCTATACAGAGAGAAGAGCAGCTCTACCACGTACAGGGTCAATCCACTCCCTATATAGAGAGAACTGCAGCTTTACGACGTACAGGGCCAATCCACGCCCTATACAGAGAGAGAAATGCAGCTCTACCACGCATAATGCCAATCTACGCCCTATATAGAGAGAAGTGCAGCTCTACCACGTACAGGGCCAATCCACGCCCCATATAGAGAGAAGTACATCACCACGTACAAGGCCAATCCACGCCCTATATAGAGAGAAGTACATCTCCACCACGTACAAGGCCAATCCACGCCCCATATAGAGAGACGTACATCTCCACCACGTACAGGGCCAATCCACGCTCCATACACAGAGAAGTGCAGCTCTAGCATGTACAGGGCCAATCCACACCCTATATAGAGAGAAGTGCAGCTCTAGCACGTACAGGGCCAATCCACGCCCTATATAGAGAGAAGTACATCTCCACCACGTACAGGGCCAATCCACGCCCTATATATAGAGAAGTGCAGCTCTACCACGTACAGGGCCAATCCACGCCCCATATAGAGAAAAGTGCAGCTCTACCACAGGGCCAACCCACGTCCCATAGAGAGAGAATTAAATCTCTACCATAGGGCCAATCCACGCCCCATACAGAGATAATTTTTTTAAATTTTAATTTCAGTGGCACAAAGTTCTATCAATTTTTTTGACAAGTTAGAAAAACCAACTGTTAACTTTATTGTTCGTTATTTCGACATAAAATTAACCTGTACTCAATTATAGTTATGGCTTTATTCCAAAGCAATTATTTATAAAGTTTTTTTTTCTTTCTGCTCAATATAGTTTTTATAGTAGGTTTGAAGATAGAAAGGGATTTCTACAAATAAAGAAATGACGTCGTAAAAAACTAGTACACGTTTTTGCTTCTTTCGTTCATTTTTTCCATCCGATAAATTGTTATGTTTTACTCCAATTCATATTCGTTACTTTCTTCTTCTTCCTTGGTATTGGCTAATGGTTCGATAAACAATGTTTCCTATTGGCTAATGGTTCGATAAACAATGTTTCCTATTGGCTAATGGTTCGATAAACAATGTTTGGTATTGGCTAATGGTTCGATAAACAATGTTTCCTATTGGCTAATGGTTCGATAACAATGTTTCCTATTGGCTAATGGTTCGATAAACAATGTTTCCTATTGGCTATGGTTCGATAAACAATGTTTCCTATTGGCTAATGGTTCGATA
>NW_013676022.1:4668-9596 GCF_000517525.1 Limulus polyphemus
CTAATGGTTCGATAAACAATGTTTCCTATTGGCTAATGGTTCGATAAACAATGTTTCCTATTGGCTAATGGTTAGATAAACAATGTTTGGTATTGGCTAATGGTTCGATAAACAATGTTTCCTATTGGCTAATGGTTCGATAAACAATGTTTCCTATTGGCTAATGGTTAGATAAACAATGTTTCCTATTGGCTAATGGTTAGATAAACAATGTCTTCTTCTTCCTGTTTAACGTTATGTATTTCTTTCTGCTATTTTGGATTTTTAGGTCATTATTATTAACATTACGAAATACACTTCTTATACAGTATCCTGAAAGACATTTTTGAATGCCTGTTACTCTTAGTACTTTATATTAGTTTTATTCTCGTTCAAATTATAATTTAAAGTCACGTGCACAAAACTTATCGCACGTACTTGTATTCTACAGGCAGCCTTTATCTTCAGTTTAATGCATGGTTTTTCACGTGTTTTTATCTTAATAAGTTGTGATGTTAATTTACCTGTGTTTTTTGTTTGTTCGTTTCGAATATCCGTGTAAAGTTTCTCGAGGGCTATCTGCCCTAGCCGTCTTGAACTATCAGAACATGGGCGTTCGCAGACGTTTTCCCAGGGAGGGGCAAAGTTTTACTGAGGGGGGGGGAGAAAAGCAGTATGAAATTGTAAAATGAATAAAGCATTCATATTCGTATGCCGAATGAATAAAGAAAGAATTATGTTTCTCATTCCCCCCTCCCCCCTCGGACGCCCGTATCATAGAATAGAGTTAACAGCAACCACTTCCAACTCTTGGGCTGAATTGTCGAATAGTAGGATCTTACTGTCACTTTTATAACAGCTCCACGATAATGAGACTCGAGTGAAGGGAACTGTATGGATTCCAAGATTCACAGCGCGGTACGTTAACAACTAGCGGCAACGCCCAGCACAGTTTACCTGCGGTAACTTCTTTTAACAATAAATGTTCTCAGTAGTGTAATCATTCCATATTTCACCCACCATTGAATAAAACAGCTAGTGATGTTTGTTTATTGTTAAGCCTAAAGCTACACAGTGGGTTATCTGTTGTGCCCGCCACGTTTATCGAAATTCGGATATAAACATATGTGATTCTAGATATTGAAACATTTTTATATGGTTTAGTAATTAAGTTTGAATCCAATAAGATGTCGTACATGTCAAATTTATCTTCTATCTGACTCAGTTTTGTAAAAAAATAATAGATATATATATCAAAATAAATCTTACGCCCTTTTTCGTTCAATCTCCAAATAAGATCTCTACTTTGGAAGCTAAATTCCCGAATCTTTGTTTTATTTTATTTACTCCCTTTTTGAGCAGGGGGCAGTAAAGGAACAGCCAGGGCAATATCACATGCTGCATATTGGCTAAACATTTTAAATCAATTTCTAAGAATGCACTAAATGCACCGATCCACCGGGCAAATGTCCGATGTCTCAGGGGACAGACAGTCTGCCCCTATTTATTAGTGTCTCTTTGTATGTTTTTGTAAAACATGTACCATGTCAAAAATCAGGTTGAAGCTAGCTGAAATATTGCTATAAACTAAGACTTATTATTTTATTTCGTGGTTTAGAGGTTGGTCTGGCATGTTGGTATTTTACCTTCAAACACGAAACTAAGACTTATTATTTTATTTCGTGGTTTAGAGGTTGGTCTGGCATGTTGGTATTTTACCTTCAAACACGAAACTAAGACTTATTAATTTATTTCGTGGTTTAGAGGTTGGTCTGGCATGTTGGTATTTTACCTTCAAACACGAAACTAAGACTTATTAATTTATTTCGTGGTTTAGAGGCTGGTCTGGCATGTTGGTATTTTACCTTCAAACACGAAACTAAGACTTATTAATTTATTTCGTGGTTTAGAGGTTGGTCTGGCATGTTGGTATTTTACCTTTAAACGTGAAACTAAGACTTATTATTTTATTTCGTGGTTTAGAGGTTGGTCTGGCATATTGGTATTTTACCTTTAAACGTGAAACTAAGACTTATTACTTTACCTTATGATTTAGAAGTTGCTAAGTCGGTATGTCAGTTTTAAACTGTAAGAGACGCCCCCTCATTTTCCGAGGGGGCCTTTCTTGAATCTTCTTAGCGATACAAAAATGATATGATTTTTGAAGATTTATGTTTTTTTTAGATTGCTAGGTAGAACAAACTCCCAAGTGAAATGTAAGTGAGCACAGCCCACCCCAGCGTCCCTCTAAATGTCGGTCCTGCTTAAGTATATGTTTCTTTAAAACTTCAAAAAAAAAAAAAAAGATGCTTGCATGGTCTGGTGGTTAGGGCGATCGACTCACAATCTGTAGATCGTGGGTTCGAATCCCCGTCCTCGAACATGCTCGCCCCTTTTAGCCGGTGGGGGCGTTATAGTGTGACGGTCAATCCCACTATTCGTTGGTAAAAGAGTAGCCCAAGAGTTGGCGGTGGGTGGTGATGACTAGCTGCACTTCCTCTAGTCTGTCACTGTTAAGTTAGGGACAACAAGCGCATACAGCTCTCGACTAATTTGGCGCGAAATTCAAAACAGTTAAACAAATGAATCGTAAACAAAAGAAGAAGTAAATATTAGAATGATACCACATGGGAGTGACACAACTTAATTTGGAAGCAGGAAAATCGTTCTTTTTTTAAATCAAAAGACTCGCTAGTAATTACACCATTAAAAAGACAATAATGATGAAGTGGGTCCGTAGTCCTGTATTACTATCATAATTTCCAGTTACCGAAAACAGCGTTCACCGCCGCTAACCACGAAGGTGCCGCTTTGCCCAGCTAGTTTATAAACGGATTCTTATCGAATTGTTTCCTGTAAGTGCCGCAAGTTGCAAGATTTAATGTAAGAAAAATAAAATAAACATTCAGGAAGTCGTACGAGTGTGTTTGTTTAGTTACCTTTCTACCTCTTACTGTTTGGGTCCACACTCGTTAAGCAGATTCGTGTTTGTTTGCTATGGATTTCGAGGGCTATCTGCGCCAGCCGTCCCTAATTTAGCAGGGTAAGACTAGAGGGAAGGCAGCTAGTCATCATCACCCACCGCCAACTCTTGGGCTACCCTTTTACCAACGAATAGTGGAATTGACCGTCATATTATAACGCCCCCATGTTTGGTGGGACGGGGATTCGAACCCGCGATCCACAGATTATCAAACTGAATTGTTTTGCTATATTACTGTTCACGTGACACAACTAATCTTCAAATATGTCTGAATATTTTTAGGATGTATCTTTTTTCCATTTTAAAACGTTTTCAACACAGTTTTGTCAAAAACTATTCTGCGTCTTGATTTGTTAAACAAGGGGCTATCTGTGGATATCGAAACCCTGTTTCTAGCGTTGTAATTCCGCAGACATACCGTTGTGCCACTGAGGGGGGGGGGCTCTTCGTCTTGAGCACGTACGTTCTACTCTTCAAATCAACTTTTAAAACACACTAGTTGATTGTTTGTTGGTGTTAAGCCCAAAGCTACACCATGGGCTTTCTGTGCTCTGCCCACCACGGGTATCGATACCGATTTTTAGCTTCGTAAGCCTGCGGACTTACAGCTGACGCTAGATGTATCTGATCAGCTAAAGTGCAACACTGTAAAAGTTTTCAGAATATTATTTTAATTAATTAAGCACTAATTTCAATGTGTTCAGAATATTCTTGTAATTAATGAAACACTAATTTCATTGAGTTCAGAATATTCTTGTAATTAATGAAACACTAATTTCAATGAGTTCAGAATATTCTTGTTATTAATTAAACACTAATTTCAATGAGTTCAGAATATTCTTGTAATTAATTAAACACTAATTTCAATGAGTTCAGAATATTCTTGTAATTAATGAAACACTAATTTCAATGAGTTCAGAATATTCTTGTTATTAATTAAACACTAATTTCAATGTGTTCAGAATATTCTTGTAATTAATTAAACACTAATTTCAATGTGTTTAGAATATTCTTGTAATTAATGAAACACTAATTTCAGTGTGTTCAGAATATTCTTGTAATTAATTAAACACTAATTTCAATGTGTTCAGAATATTCTTGTAATTAATTAAACACTAATTTCAGTGTGTTCAGAATATTCTTGTAATTAATTAAACACTAATTTCAATGTGTTCAGAATATTCTTGTAATTAATTAAACACTAATTTCAATGTGTTCAGAATATTCTTGTAATTAATTAAACACTAATTTCAGTGTGTTCAGAATATTCTTGTAATTAATTAAACACTAATTTCAATGTGTTCAGAGCCTTTTCTAACACTTACTTTATACACTCGAACCCCGCAACTTGTACCTTGGTTTGAAATTACCCAGAGAACAGTTATTTCTACCTTGGACTTTTTTATTTGAATCAGCACACCTCGTTAAGGACAGCTGGTTTTAGGTGTTCGCTTCCATCTTGGGAAATAACTTTTTTTTTGCGCATTTATTTTGTACAATCACGTCTTCTATAGCAGCTCGTTAGTGCGAGCTGTTTGTCTCTTGTGACATTCTTTGGTACATCCCATATATTCATTCCCCAGTCCACAGTCAGCGTGTTGGCATCACTTCAGAAAATACAGCTGTCTAACATCTTACAATAGTGATGGAATAATGGTGGCACCGCAGCACTACTGGAACTGATAAAGTCAGAACGTTGCAGAAATTGGGTGGGACCGCAACACTACTGGAACTGATAAAGTCAGAGCGTTGCAGAAATTGGGGGACACCGCAACACTACTGGAATAGATAAAGTCAGAGCGTTGTAGAAATTGGGTGGCACCACAACACTACTGGAACTGATAAAGTCAGAGCGTTGCAGAAATTGGGTGGCACCGCAACACTACTGGAACTGATAAAGTCAGAGCGTTTCAGAAATTGGGTGGCACCACAACACTACTGGAACTGATAAAGTCAGAGCGTTTCA
>NW_013676022.1:9916-17717 GCF_000517525.1 Limulus polyphemus
AGCGTTCCAGAAATTGGGTGGCACCACAACACTACTGTAATGGATAAAGTCAGAGCGTTGCAGAAATTGGGTGGCACCACAACACTACTGGAACTGATAAAGTCAGAGCGTTGCAGAAAATGGGTGTAATTCACGGGACATATTTAAAAGAATCGTTCTCATATTAATCTGAACAACTTCAAACAAAATTTAGCACCTGACGAAAGGTGGCGCCGCCTATGATATTTCTTGTTTCCACTGGAATCTTGACGTTTATTTCTTGCTTGTCCTATATGCTACATTTCATTGTTCTACTAGGCAAGATTCGTTATATTTCGAGATTCTTTACGTCCAACTGTTGTTTTCGAGCCTACGTATTTTGCATTTTTATTCGAGACCAACCAAACTAGTTGAAAACATTAAACAGAAACAATTAGAACAAGAAAACAGATTAAATATTCCACTCCGAGCTCAGTTGCGCTTTGACTACTAAACTAGCTGTTTATCGAATCCATTGTCTATAGTAATTAACTTTCCACAAAAGAGACCGAGAAACTAAACTACAATTATAAGAATGCATATAAAATGAAAAATGTATAGACCGTTTTGATAATCGAATAATGTCACAAAATTCTGAATGTTGGACCTGTATAACAACTCATGATACCACAGCAAACTATTGAAGTAGAGCACGTGGGCTCGTCTTGCTTTGAACGCCCTGGTGTTAAAGTTACTACAAGGAATATATTACTGTTCTAATAATTACTTGAATATAACTAAGTGCAAAAAACTTAATGTGACCAATAAAGTTTCAAGCCTTTTTTTTGTTGAAGTCTTAGCTATGGCTGTCGTGCAAAAAAATGAAACTTAAATTTTACGAGCACTGTGGCTTAGCGGTAAGTCTGAATGCTTATAACTCTATAAATCAGGTTTCGATAACCGTGGTTGAAAGAGCAACTTTGTGCTTAACGGCAAACAAATAAACAAAAGAAATATATAAACAAAAATGATTATTGATTTTGATTTCTTATTTTGTACAGGAACTACTTTTTTTAGAGAAATTATAACAAAGTGTTTCTGAAAGTGGTCGCTGTTGTTGTTAAGTGCAGAGCTACACAATGGGCAGTCTGTGCTCTGCCTACCACGGGTATCGAAACTCGTTTTCTTATTTTGTACAGGAACTACGTTTTTAGAGAAATCATAACAACGTGTTTCTGAAAGTGGTCGCTGTTGTTGTTAAGTGCAGAGCTACACAATGGGCAATCTGTGCTATGCCTACCACGGGTATCGAAACTCGTTTTCTTGTTTTGTCTTTTCGCGTCGTACCCCTGCGGATTTACTGGAAAAGGATGAAGGTAAGTGTTCTGAATAACTCATAATTGAAAATAGATGTAGAATGATTTGTGAAAGCTAAAATGCATGACCTCTAGTAGTCCCTCGGCGGGTGGGTCAGCTGTAAGTTTGCGTACTCACAACGCTACAATTGGGGGGCTCGATGGATACAGCAGATAGCCCAGGGTGGCTTCGGGCTAAAACAAACAAACGACCTATAATGCCAGAAACACATCTTAGATTATTCTGGGTCAGACAACATGTTTTCTAAATTAATACTCCGATCCAAAATGAGAATGGAATATAAAATCCTCCAAAAATAAATGTTTAATTTATATTTGTATCTTAAAACCTAAATGCTACCATCATTAAGCTGGTAAAATGAGTCAATTTAGTGATCTGAAGAAAAGACTCCATTGAGACACAGATCTTATTATTGGTAGCCTGTTCAAATACATAGAAAACCAGAGTAGATTCAGGTTTTTCTATATAGATAACGGACAGGCAAGCAGAATTATTGTTATTGTATGACAATAATATTTTAAGAAACAATATTTTTTATTAGCTGATCTGGTTTCAGTTGTGGGTGTGTGTGTGTGTGTTTTTTCTCCGACACACCTCTCAATGTATATCTTGCTGTTGTTGTAATTAATTATTTTTCCTTACTGAATCAAATGAATGCAGTGTCGTAACCTTGATGTTGGTCACTCCTTCTGACAAGATGACCGCTTCTCAGACGCCTTCCCTGTTGGACTAGTTGATGAGGTCATCATGGAAACAGCACCTCAAAGATAAACTTGTCCTACACCATAGATTTGGAACGTCAAGGGTACATCTTTTCTGAACTTGTAAAAAAAATAAATCGATAATTTGAAATCAAATACGAACCAACCATATTTGGAGAGTATCAGATTGTTGGGCAAACTTTGTAGTTGCGTTTAATTCATTGGAAAATATTTCATATTATTTCAACGTTTTTTGTTGGTAGAGAGGGAGATATGAGTAAGATATTGTTTGCCTTACAATTAATCTTGGTAAATGGAGATGATACCCAATAATAGTATAAAAAACTTGGACTTGCAAGAAACAAGTCTGCATTTTAATCAAACATCGTTAACTTCAGTAAACCATTATTTAGAGAAAAGTCCTCCATCTTAAATGTGGCGGAAAATAATGTGATATGTTTTTTGTTTTGGAAATCCATGTTCTCATAGACCGTCAAAATCCATTTTGCTGGCTGTCAACATGCACGCCACTGATTCGCAAAATCCATTTTGCTGGCTGTCAACATGCACGCCACTGATTCTCAAAATCCATTTTACTGACTGTCAAGATGTACACCACTGATTCTCAACACCCATTTTACTGACTGTCAACATGCACACCACTGATTCTCAAAATCCATTTTGCTGGCTGTCAACATGTACACCACTGTTTTTCAGCACCCATTTTGCTGGCTGTCAAGATGTACACCACTGATTCTTAACACCCATTTTGCTGGCTGTCAACATGCACACCACTGCGTAACAGCAAAGTAAAATCAGTTTCATTTCAATACAGCAGTAATATTATTAAAGCAGCAATATTATTAAAGCAGAAATATTATTAAAACAGCAATATTATTAAAACAGTAATATTATTAAAGCAGAAATATTATTAAAGATGTTAAGAATCAGTGGTGTACATGTTGACAGCCAGCAAAATGGATCTTGAGAATCTGAGCTCGCTAAGCCTATACATCCAATGTATCAGTAAACAAAGGTAAGTTTATATATTTTGTCTTTTAGAATTCTGAATAGTGATGTGTCAGTTATTTTCATATCATCATTATATTTATACTTAAGGCATACATGCATATTTATACACATATTAGAATGTCCATAGCAATCGGTAGAAAACTACGTCATTTAATTTGTTGTCGTTTTTAACGTAAAGCTATACTGTACTTTGTCTCAACCGTGGGGACGCGAACCCTGGATTGTAGCACTGTAATTCCGTAAACCTGTCGTTCACCCACAGGGAGACTACTTATTTCAATAATGGTAGATTAAACGCAGGTATTAAACTGTTTTTTATTCTTTTCTAATTTTAGCTCTCACCTCGAAGTCTTTCCAGACAATATTAGAAAAAATAAAAATCAGAAGTTATGTACTTAAAACAGTTTCACACCAGGTTGCGCTATATATGTACAGAGTTTCAATTGACTGCTCCAGCTTGAAATTACGTTTTCATTTAAAGTTTCCTTTCTGGATTGAAATGTTATAAATTTATGGAACTTTTTTTTCACACTAGGTGCCGCTATACATATGAAGTTTCGGTAGACTGTTTCTGTTTAAAATAACATAGGTGTCGCTAAGTGTGAGTAGACTGCTTCTGTTTAAAATATAATAGTCTACACTCACGGAACCTATTTTTTAGAGTTTACACTAGATGTCGCTGTATATATGCAAAGTTTCGGCAGTCTGCTTCTGTCTATAATAAAATAGGTATCGTTATACATACACATTTTCAGTAGACTGCTTCTGTTTAGAATAAAATAGTCTACACCCATGAAACCCGTTTCTTTATTTTACACTAGGTGTCGCTGTATAAACGAAGTTTTAATAGACTGTTCCTGCCTGGATTACAATAGTCTACACATACGGAACTTGTTTTGTTTTACACTAGGTGTTGGTGTATATTGTTGCGTCAGCGAGGCCACGTGACTAGTATCACGCCACGTATTTCTAGAAATATCCTGTTCCTTCTAGAATGCCCTAGCATTTACTAGATATATGTTAGTCTGGTATATATATAAGACGCTCACAACGTGACGGGACAACAGTGTAATGAGTAATTGAATGTATGCGGACAAAATATTGTTGGCCACGTGAGATATAGTGTTTGTTATAGCGCGACTGTTGAAATTAAGTGTATCGTAAAGTTGTATTCGGAAAGGATAAACCAGTTTTATTAAGAAAGGACTTGTGTCGCTAAAGTTTCGTCGGAACGAAGTTACGGAAAATTAACTAACGACTGGAGGCGTAACAATATAAACGAAGCTTTATTAGACTGTCCCTGTCTGGATTAAAATAGTCTACTCAAACAGAACCTGTTTTTACACTAGGTGTCGCTGTATAAACGAAGCTTTTGTAGACTGTCCCTGTCTGGATTAAAATAGTCTACACACACAGAACCGGTTTTTTTACACTAGGTGTCTCTGTATAAACGAAGCTTTTGTAAAAAACAGGTTCTGTTTGAGTAGACTATTTTAATCCAGACAGGAACAGTCTACCAGTCTACTAAAGCTTCGTTTATACAGCGACACCTAGAAAAAACAGGTTCTTGTGTGTGTAGACTATTTTAATCCAGACAGGGAAGATCGCTTAACAAATCGACACCGATTGTTTACTAACTTTGAATAATTTTCTTGTCCGTCACAAATATTAGATATAACTTCAAACGTATGTGATGATGAAATTATTCTTATTTCGTTTTATCGTTTGTATCTTCGTTTACATATTCTCGTCATCCACGATATTTCATAAAATGTATGAATCGTTTTGAGCCGATTCGGGTTTTCAAGGAAACGTGTAAGTAAATTCGTTAGGCCTATTCATAAAAAAATCTACTATTCTGTGTCATTGATTGTGATTTTCTCGTGAGATATACTTAGTTAAAGTGGACTGTAATTGTAAGATTTCGGTTATGCAACTATATAAATATAACATAAAATCCTTTAAGTTTGTTAAATGGATGTAAAATAATAATAGTAGGGATAGACTAGAGGGCTACTCTTTTACCAATAAATAGTGGGATTGACCATCACATATAACACCCCGTGACCCCCAAAATTAGGGACGGCTAGCGCAGACAGTCCTCGTGTAGCTTTGCGCGAAATTCAAACCAAACTAGTGTCTATTCGTTGAATAAAGACACGTTATGTATTTCAATAAAACTCTATACATGTAAACATTTGAAGCAAATAAATATAATCTCTTTCCATTACTTTGAAATCTAGAGGGCGCTGAAGTATGCTATCCGCATGCACGTGTAACGTAGAATGCAATAAGAGACAAATAACACACCACATAAAAAAAAACAAACACGTCATATCTGGTTTTATCTCTCATTATTCAGATTTGATTTTATTCATGACAGGTGGCAACTAGTTGAAAACGAAAGAAAATGCAGTCAAATGGATGAATTTTGTAGACGCCCGTTTATTTTTCTGACCCTAATGAGTCCTTATCTTGAACTTACGGTACGATAACCTCTACTTGGCAAATGTTTTGACAGAGTTTTCAGCACTTCTTCTCTCTCTCTCCGATACCTCCGGCTAGGCATGAAAGAAAAATGCACACTCGAGATTCTAGTGTAATCTAGAAATATTATTTTCAACTTCTTGAATTTCTTTGCCGCAGCATTCACACTGTCGCTGTAATACCCACAGAGATGTAGTTATGTACCGCCGTTTCTCAAAAAGTTTTTTAATTGATATGTACCGCCGTTTCTCAAAAAGTTTTTTAATTGATATGTACCGCCGTTTCTCAAAAAGTTTTTTAATAGGTATGTACCGCCGTTTCTCAAAAAGTTTTTTAATAGCTATGTACCGCCGTTTCTCAAAAAGTTTTTAATAGTTATGTACCGCCGTTTCTCAAAAAAGTTTTTTAATAGCTATGTACCGCCGTTTCTAAAAAAGTATTTTAATAATTATCTCTTCCCAGTGCTGCACATTCTGTCACTGCTGCGTCTGAAATATAGGATTGTACAGTGTGATATGAGTTTAAAGAAAAAACCACATGCTGAAGATGATTATATATATATTTACACTGAAACAATGTTTGTTTTTATGAATTTCGCGCAAAGCTACACGAGGGCTATCTGCGCAGTGTAAGACTAGAGGGAGACTTCGAGTAGTTTCAGCTAGGGATAGGTTTTAATAAGCTGGTTGAGAATAATGGAAAATATATTGAAAATTTTGACCCACCCTGTACCATATCCAAATTTTCCTCAGTAAAACTAATGATTCTCAGTGTGTGTGGTGTAAAATGTACGCCCCCTTGGACAAGGGGCAAGTAGTTTTAAGATACAGTCATATGTTTTTATTTCCATAATTGCCCTGTAATCAAGTGGACATCGTCCATGAGCATAATGGCTTCAGAATAATATTAAGTTCAGAAAAACACATTCGATTAAAATAATGATTTCCATTGTAGACATACACGTATGAAATATTAGGTATACCTTAGATGTGCAATAAGTGTTTTTTTTTCCTTTGTTTGTTTATTGAATTTCAACCCCAGCAACTCAAAGGCTATTTGCACTTGCCGACCCGAATTTTCAGGTACTAGACTAAAGGGAAGGCAGCAAGTCAACATTACTTACCGCTAACTCTTGGGCTACTCTTTTTACCAACTAAAATTGGGATTGACCGTAACATTATAACGACCCCAAAGCTGAAAGGGCAAAGATATTCTGTGACGGGATTTGAACCCGCACAAATTGTCAGTCGAGTGCCTTAACCATCAGATGTGTGTTTATTAGCTTCACATATAAAATAAAATACAAACAAATGAGAGTACCAGACTTTAAAGGCGGAGTTTTTTTTAACTCATCCCGTACTATAAGTCTAGGAACGATGTTATTGTGACAGAATATATTATACTTCTTGGCGCCCTCTACACATTTACACAACGCATATTGTAATCGTAATGTAACTGTATGTCCTGAAAAATTATTAGCTGCTACCTTCAAAGTAAACCCAAAACGTCTTTGATTACATTAAAGCTTGTACAGAAATAATCCTAACATAAGATTTAAATATGGTTGAATATCACGAAAATTTTGTTATCTCAGTTAGTGATTATAATTTCTTATCAGACACATTGTGCAGCTACTATATTAAGAGTGAAAAACATAAAAACCGACGTTTTGTTTACACAGTGAAGGTAAAATCTATAGACATTAGCCCCCAATGTTGGTAACTGTGTTACCAAAACATGTCGACTATAACTAATAATAAACATTTTATCTTTAATTGTGCTAAAAAAACACGGGTTTTTGTTTTTTACTCTTGATACAAATGAGTATTCTCTCTCACTTACACCACGGGTGTTTCACTCTCAAACCAACACTTACACCACGGGTGTATTCACTCTCAAACCATCACTTACACCACGGGTGTATTCACTCTCAAACCATCACTTACACCACGGGTGTATTCACTCTCAAACCATCACTTACACCACGGGTGTATTCACTCTCAAACCAACACTTACACCACGGGTTAGTCACTCTCAAACCACACTTACATCACGGGTTAGTCACCCTCAAACCAACACTTACACCACGGGTTAGTCACTCTCAAATCAACACTTACACCACGGGTGTATTCACTCTCAAACCATCACTTACACCACGGGTGTATTCACTCTCAAACCAACACTTACACCACGGGGTTATCACTCTCAAACCACACTTACACCACGGGTTAGTCACCCTCAAACCA
>NW_013676023.1:0-10703 GCF_000517525.1 Limulus polyphemus
ACTTTAGTTTATGGTTGTCATTGTAACAGTCTAACTTTAGTTTATGGTTGTCATTGTAACAGTCTAACTTTAGTTTATGGTTGTCCTTGTAATATTCTAACTTTAGTTTATGGTTGTCCTTGTAACATTCTATCTTTAGTTTATGGTTGTCATTGTAACAGTCTAACTTTAATTTATGGGGGTTTTTTGTAATAGTCTAACTTTAGTTTATGTTTGTCCTTGTAACATTCTAATTTTAGTTTACGACGCCACCTTTTTAGATCCTTACTCTATCCTTTTTTTGTTTCTCTAAAGTATTCCTGACTTCTCTTTGACTGAGAAAAACATTTAAAGAGCTATGTTGTTTTGAATAAAGTCGAGGATAAAATAATTTATTTATTTCTCACTTGGAGAATACGATGTTTACCACTTCTCGTTCAACCACTCGTTCTTATCATACACTCACGTGGTCTAAGTCCCAATAACCAAAATATTTAGTTCCTTTACTTACTACTACAGCGCTTGGTACAGTAACAATGAAACTTGTCTTTTTTTTTATCTGGCATTACTCATTCTGAATAGGCTTTTTCGCCTAATACTAGGGCTCAGCAGGCCGGCTGGTATACGACAAATGAATTAGTGTTCGAGTCACTCTTCGTTTTATCAATTCCATGACCATCAACTGTAATGGTATGAACTAGATTAACGACGAGAAATGTGATTATCAGTTTCTTTTAACTAATTTATAAATCTAAGTATTAAGTGAGGAGGAATAACACTATATTATTTATCTATATATAATTTCACTTATCACCTTTTAATTATCATCAGTATTTTAACTTGAATTAACTTTTCAGAAGACCATGTGAACCAACAAGCTAGTCTGCTTGTTCTCTGAACAGATCAAACGGCCACAGTGTCAGCAGGAGAAAACCATATTAGCAATTCCAAAAACGCATAAGCGAAAGCAAAGAAGAATATGCAGTAATACCTGCTATATAAAGTGCCGACGAGGCCTTTCGTTACATACCAGGGCTCCTCAGACTGGTTGGGATGCGACTGACATAATTGTGACATATATCTCTAACACCAAATTAGTAACTACAATCTATAAACTTCGTATTTTCAACTGAACTTTTAGTGGTTTCACTACACCTTAACTAAAAAAACTTGCTGGTGTATGGGAAAAAAATCCAATCAATTAAATTAAATTCAATTTAATTGTTTAAAAGATCTTGTTAATAAATAAATGATTACTTTAAAGTCCGACTTTCCTTGATCTGTCTGTATTCTAACACTAAGTCACTTTTATCTCCTAAGATTTAAAATTATTTGGAGTTTATGATTTCTGTGAAATTAGGCGTTATGAATGTTTACATTATTTCAAAACACGTCAAAAATGTCATCTGTCTGCCAAAATAGTTACACATTATCACGTAGAATACCGAGTAAATAATCATGACAACTATTTCATTTGTACTTTACTGTCATAGTCTTTCATAGATTATGAGGCCATGTGATCAAGGCTCATGTCTATTTCATTGTATAACTCCGAACTTTATCACACAATATTAAGGTTGATCATTCTTGTGGATGGTGACAATTATATTCAGGACTGTCACCACTTCTGGACATTTGCTTTTCTGTACTGTTGAGGTTCGTGTTTAATTGTAATCTCGGTCTGAATTACTAGAGAAACTCTTTGGTTCAATGTCAAGATCAAACTCTTTATATTAACATCAAGGTCAGTCACTCTATATTAACATCAAGGTCAAACACTCTATATTAACATCAAGGTCAAACTCCCATTATTAACATCAAGGTCAAACTCCCTTTATTAACATCAAGATCAAACTTCCATTATTAATATCAAGGTAAAAGTTTCTATATTACCATAAAGGTCAAACTCCTTTTTATTAACATCAAGGTCAAACTCCCATTATTAACATCAAGGTCAAACTCCCTTTATTAACATCAAGGTCAAACTCTCTATAATTTAGGAGTGTAAGACTAGAGGGAAAGCAGCTAGTCATCACCACCCACCGCCAACTCTTGGGCTACTCTTTTACCAACGAATAGTGGGATTGACTGTCACATTATATCGCCCCTACGGCTGAAAGGGCGAGCATGTTTGGTGGTCCGGTGATTCGAACCCGCGACCCGCAGATTGCGAGTCGAGCTCCCTAAACACCTGGCCATGCCGGGCCTAACTTGAGGAATTTCATTGTTTTTAAATACATTTTAATACCATCGGAGAACAAGACTTTCAACATTTACTTCTACAATTTCTTCGTGTCGTTGCTCATTTGTAATCCTAGAGTTTATATTTTAATGTCTATCCACTTGTTCCCTCGAGCTGAACTAATTCGACTGAACGTGACTTACACCGCCATTATTTTCTCTTCTGTTCATGTTTGTGATCGAGTTTTCCAGATTCTCTGATGTATTCTTAGTTGTGTTCTTAAACTTTCTTTACTACTCTACAATTTCTCTATAACAGTCTTCCATTTTTCCTACTAAGTTCCACATTGTTTTGAAAAATCTCCCAAATTTAATATCAAATTTGAAGATTTGAAGTGGAAGCAGTAATCCATCTCATGGAGGAATTGTCAGAACTAGGTTGAACCAAGAGGAAGAGGAATGATCCACAAGAAACCTTCTGTTTCTCCGGTAAAGTAAGCATCAAGAAAGGTATTAGTCTATCTGGCTATTAGCGTTTAAAATAATTTGGGGCCTAGATTATGCCCTTATGAAAACTGGTAGTTTCAGTTTTGGAAAACTAAGCTTAGTGGATTCTCTAATGATGTGAAACTTTGTAATCACAGATAAAATGTCTCTGTAGCTGTGAGTATAAGTAGGGCCAGTCATTGTCTAAGTCAAATATTAATATTTTGAATAGGGGATAGGTAATGAAGTAAAAGGTTTTGTTTTGCGAAAAGGCATGAGACATCTGGTGTTTGAGAACCACATAAGTGGTAAAGTAATAAATTTTGCTTAGTGAAAGAGTGTGAAACATTTGGTGTTAGAACAAAAGCAAGAGATAAAACAATAAATTATACTTAGTGAAAGAGCATGAGACATTTGGTATTAGAACAAAAGCAAGAGATAAAGTAATAAATTATGCTTAGTGAAAGAGCATGAGACATTTGGTGTTAGAACCAAAGCAAGAGATAAAGTAATAAGTTATGCTTAGTGAAAGAGCATGAGACATTTGGTATTAGAACAAAAGCAAGAGATAAAGTAATAAGTTATGCTTAGTGAAAGGGCATGAAACATTTGGTATTAGAACAAAAGCAAGAGATAAAGTAATAAATTTTGCTTAGTGAAAGAACATGAGACATTTGGTGTTAAAAGATACAAGTAAAGCAAGCACACCCCTCTACTATGCAGGATGCAATGCCCAGAGCTGTTGAATTTCATTGTATTGCAAAGTTGTATCGAGAAAGAATAAACTAGTTTTAATTAAGAAAGGACTTTCTCGGAAAGCATTTCTACGGGAAATTATCAAACAAGCAGATATGCAACAGTATTATTATGTCCCCGGTGGATCAGCGGTAGGTCGGAAGACTAATAACGCTTAAAATTGGGTTTAGATACCTGCTGTAGGTAGAGAACAGACCCTCCAATGCGTATTCCCTCTTTACAAAGAAGTAAAAAAACGTTATTTATATTAACATTGGAAGTTTTAACGTAAAATTAAAAGTTAAAACATTTATCATATCTGTTTACACATAATTATATTTTAACACATAATTATATTTTAACTGTTCTCTGTAGGCAGAGAACAGACCCTCCATTGCGTATTCCCTCTTTACAAAGAAGTAAAAAAGCGTTATTTATATTAACATTGGAAGTTTTAACGTAAAATTAAAAGTTAAAACATTTATCATATCTGTTTACACATAATTATATTTTAACACATAAATATCTTTACATTTATTACGAGGGCGCTGATGGAATTTCGTAGCATGTTTAAGGGAACCACACTAAGTTACAGAGGACGTAGGCCTAGAAATGATTGAGTACTCTACTTTTAAGTTTTAATTAGTTTTTGCTGGTAATACGCTTTCTTAACGTGAAATTAAAACAATAACGAGCTAGGTTTTTCCGAAGATATTTATTTTTAAAAGTGTTTATGACGACTGTGCGAGTGTTGTTAAAGGTTTTTCCAATTTTGATTTTAGGTAAGAATTCTGTATTACGAATTCAAATTCAAGGGTAAGAGGTCAAACTACAGGTTAGTCTTTAATAATTATTTATACCAAGTAATACTTGTGTAGATTAACTTTGATTATAAATATGATTTTGCTTTGTTACCCCAGAATTTTGGGCTTTGATGTGCTTTGGTTTATGAGACTTGTTTAATATAACATTGTAATTTGTAACTTAAGTGTAACTAAAATCACAAATAATATTCAACGTTAAACTGGTACACAATTAAAAACATTTTATTTAGGCCTATCTATGGCCTTCAAAAATATATAATTAAGTGTAACTAGTTATAATCATGGTGAGCATAGTCTTTGTTCAATTTTCAATACAAAATTAAACATTAAAAATTAGAAGAAAAAAAAAGAAATTATTTACACTGGTTTGTAAATAATCAGACTTAATTGCAGATGTTTGCCAAAAATTAAATGTTTAAGTAATTAACATAAAATTCGAAGAAGAAAGACGTAGGCCATCCAGTCCACTAAAAGAAGAACAAAAATAAAAACCTCAAACCAGCCCTTATCATTCGAATACCTATCAGTCATTTCCTTAAATTTACTGCTTCCACTACATCTGAAGGCAACCTGTTTCAAAGGTCAATCAACCTGTTACTGTTAGAATCATGAAACTGTCTTAGCTGAAGATGACTCCTTCCCTGCCAAAATTTATATTTGTGTCCCTTATTTGTACCGTTCTCACCATTAAGTATGAAAAAGGATAATTTAGCAATTCCCTAAACAATCTTAAATATCTTGATGATCCCCTATAGCTCTTTTTTTTAAATAAAACAGTTCAGAGGTCTTAACCTTTCTCATATGACAACCTTTTGTCATAGGTATTATTGTAGTAGTCCTCTTTTGAACTCTTTCTGCTAAATGTTTTCTAATATAAGGAGCTGAAGACTGGACACAGTACTACAAATATGGCCTAACCAGTGATTTATACATGAAACTGTAAACTCTTTTAGACTTTTATTCAGTTTTTTTTTGTAGATACAGCCTAAAATCATATTTGTCCTACCACAAGCACACTGCTTGGATGGTTTAAGAGACTGATCAACCAGAATTCTTCCATAACACTGTTAAAATTATTCCCATCAAAATTATACTCATAAATGTGTGTCTGTAATCCCCAATGTTCTGAAATGTGATGGACAACCATGCATCTTAAGTTAAGTTGAAGACAGGAAAACAGAAGTTTTTTTAGTCACATTTTATTATTTCTGCATCTGATTTGCATTTTTAATTACTATAATTTAATTGAATTATATAGACTACATATTTTGTTTAATTAATGGGTAATTGTTTATGAGAAAACTTAGGCGGAGAAGACTACATGATTAAGAGATTTTGGTTCTCTGCATCTGCCTTGGGAGCTGATGTGACCTATACAATTAAGATAGGTTTTCTGATATGACCTGTACACTTAAGATAGGTTTTCTGATATGACCTATACAGTTAAGATAGGGTTTTGCTTCTGTAAGCTGATGTGATATATACAGTTAGATAGCTTTTCTAATGCGACCTATACAGTTAAGATAGGTTTTTCTGATACGACCTATACAGTTAAGATAGGTTTTCTGATACGACCTATACAGTTAAAATAGGGTTTTGCCTCTGTAAGCTGTTGTGATATATACAGTTAGATAGCTTTTCTAATGCGACCTATACAGTTAAGATAGGGTTTTGCTTCTGTAAGCTGATGTGATATATACAGTTAGATAGTTTTTCTAATGCGACCTATACAGTTAAGATAGGTTTTCTGATACGACCTATACAGTTAAGATAGGTTTTTCCTTCTGTAAGCTGATGTGACCTATACAGTTAAGATAAGTTTCCTGCATTTTTCATGTTTGAATGTAACAAAAATCTATCTATATAAAATGATAAAAATCCTATAACCCGAGAGCTTTCGAACGGTGAACCTTTCTTCTTCAGTTTGCCCCTGAATAAGAAAGTTCCACCTTTTCAAAGTGTTCATGCTATAGTATTTTTATAATTTTATATTAACTAAGACTAGTTAGGCTTCATTTGGTGTATTGATTTCAGTTTGGAGCTCCTTATCTTTAGAAGGACATTGAATTGTTGAAAAAAGTTCAAATGAGAGGTGCTAGGATGATACCTGGGATAGGAATGTTGTTATACAATAGTTGATTAAGACCTCTGAAATAGTTTTCTCTTAAAATAACAAGAGTTGGAGGTGTTTAATATTGTTACTAGAATTGATAGTGTTGATGCATCATCTTTTTTTTCTATTTCATAATAAGAATGGTAAGACAAGGGGACACAGATATGAATGTTGACAGAGTATAAATCATTTTAAACTAAGATTGTTTTATTTTTCTAACAGATTGGTTTACATTTCAAATAGCTTGCCTTCAGATTTGGTGGATACCATAAATTTAAAAGGGTTTAAGGGAAGGCTTGATAAATATTTTAAGGGCTGGCTTTATGGTTTTTTTTTAGTTTACTTTAGTGGATGGACCTTGTCCTTGTTATATGTTAAAGCTAAGCATTTAAAGTGTAGAAATTGGAAAAAGAAAATAAACGTAAAAGAAGCACTGGTGTTCAGTATCTTGGTGTTGATTATATTAATATTTAATTTGGACTTAAGGATAAGAAGGTTTTATATATAATCTCACAGAAGACTGGTGAGGCCTTGTTTGGAATACTGGGAGCAGTTTCATTTCCCTTTTTCACATGAAAAATATCAGCATGTGAAGACAGGCTGATAGAATAATATTTCAGTAATTTAGGCTAGAACGAGAGATTTAAAATGTACACTTTTTTTCATGTGTAGTATATCAAATTGAGAGAAAACTAGTAGTAATCAGGCATTTTGAATGGTTAGGCTATTGTTTGAGTGGTAGAATGGAAAGGTTGAAAATAAGAAGTGGATTATTAGAAGTAATAGGTTTTGAGCTTTGATCAAGACTTGACAGGATCATTTTATAGTTATAGTTAGTTAAAGCCTGAGAGAGACCTTGCCTTGTGTGTGCTCTTAGCTGGAACTCTTAAAAGTTATATAACTCAAAAAGTTATTTTTGTTTTAACTCAGATTAAGTTTTTCTTGCTTGTTTTTATGTGTTAGTGGTGGTCTTGATTGGCTGATTGAGCTTCTTTAACTTTACTTTGTCTTATTATAACTTTGAAAACATTCAAAAATTTGGATGTTATTGGAAGTTACTATATAATGGTGTATAAACTATATATAATATTTATATGAACTCTATTAGTACCGGTACAAATGTTCAAAGCTAACAAGGAATTACACTACTTTCTGACCTGTAAGTATACTTGTTCATGCATGTACTATTAGTATGTGACTGGACTCTAATGGATTAACATTTGGTTTTCAAGAAGCTTTGAAACTTGATCAAAATTTTTGATCGTGACCTAACCTACTGCAACTTCTTAGTGAAGCAATTGTTTCTGTAAAGGCTTGCACATCATATCTTTGAATGAATGCATTCAAATATATAATACCCATTAATAATTTTTATAGTTCAAAATACAATAAATTAGTGTGTTAATTGATAATTATTTTTTCCTAAGCCTTCTCTCAGCTGTAGTTAAATACTTAAAAAATGTTTCTGAATTTTATTTAATATTATAAATAGTTTAGTACACAACAGCAAAAACAAACTTGTCAATGCAACATTTCTCTGTTATTTCAGGTTCCAAAAACTTCCTTCAAACAGTTAGAACAGTGGGAAAAAAGAAGAGGATATCTAATATTCAGACATTTCATTCAATCATTGCTGCAATGAATCAAGGTGAATTTGGAAAAGGGGAAAAGCGATGTAGTGCTGGAGATGAAGAAACTCTAACATTAGAGATTACAAAGAAACCCAAGTTAGAAAATGAGGTTTGTGAAATCTCTAAGGAAGTTCAGATTAATTTCAGTGAAATTTATAGAAGTCTTTATGGAAGTTGTGGAGAGAGATATAATGTAATTGTTAAATTTATATACAAGCTGTTGCCATTTTTAAAGTAGTCCTATAGATTGTGGACAGAAGTTATTTGCCATTGTTAGAGTTTCATATAGGTTAGGGATATATGTCATTGTTAAAGTTCTGTGATAGCTGTGGATAGAAACTGTCATTGTTAATATTTTATAGAGCTTAGAAAATTAGATAAAATTGTCAGAATTACATTAGCTCTTGTTCAGGAAGTGTTACACTGAATTTTAAGAAATAGTATGTTAAAACTGAAAATTTTTCACATTTTCATGGATTTGTTTTTATCGAATATAGAAAATAAATAAATAAATAGTTGGTAAGTTTTAAAAGTAGAAAATATATTTTTGTTGGGATTCTAAAGAATTCTATGGTTGGTTCTGTATCTGCACTTCCTGTAAATACATATCCTTAAATTTTCTCCACATTAATATATATAGGGTACAATTTTGTAAACACTGTATTTTGTTGTTAAAGGACTTTCTCAAGGATATTACTGTGGATGAGCAACACAAGTCAGAAGACCTGTCATCTGAGAGTCCCAAACAACGTTTTAAGAAGATGGCTGTATTGTTGTCCTACTCTGGAAAGGGGTATTTGGGAATGCAAAGGTGACTGTTATGTATGGTAAAATATTAAATACCAAAGTAAGGTTCTAGATCCATCCTTATGATTATTAGTATAAAGAGATTACAAACCTTCTTTGGGATTACATTTGGGCAATTTAATCTATTAACTGATGTAATCAATTACCTATGAGCAGCTATTACATTGATTAATGTCATGTAAATTAATCTAAATTAATGTTTTTTGTTATTACAACAATTGATTAATTGAAATTTAAGATAAAATCAGTCACCTCTAAAATAATCAAGTAATCCAAATTAATGTCAGATTATTACTATTTTTCAGTATCCAAGTAAATCGTAGTATTGCTATTATGATTGCTTGTTTTTAAGTACTAAGTTTCATAATGGGCTGTCTTTGTACTTCCCAGTTTTAGACTCTATTTTGTAATTCAAGTTTGTTCAGCTTTGATGATTTGAAAGTCTTGGGTTTGATTTCAGTTGCCGCTAAACTTACTTGTCCTATCATTCTTATGGCAAAGCACTACTAAGGCCACTATAAATAACTAAACGGTTTACAACTGTGTGGCATTAAAATTATTTTAGTCCTAAATACTGCAGTAATAAAGTCTGTAATATCTAGCTAAAATGTTGTTGTTGTTTTTAATCAAATGTTGTTGTTTTCCCTTCTAAAATCCAACGCATATCAGGTAGTACATTTTGCAGTCCTAGGAATATTGTTTGAGTTTTGGATTATGTATATGGATCATGCATTTATCTGAGTTAACCACATAAGATTTAGTTAACACACCATCATACGTGAAGGTATTGGTAGTTTTTTAAGAAGTTAGACAAATAACTAACCTTATCTATGTAAGCATTCCTGTTTTGCTTTACGTAAAGCCTCAGGTTCATCAACTTAGTTCATATTGGAGCTGATTAGTGAACGGAGAGTTTTGTCTTCAGTCAATGCTAATTTTGTAATGTTATAATTATTGTGTGACATTATTCATTAGTAAGACAATTTACATGACCTATATGACGTGTTAAAGTTCAACAGGGGTACATATACCTTTATTGTATAAAGTTTTACTGGGTTATTTGCCAAATATTTCTAAACAAAGAAACCTATGTGAGTTTCATAAACTGGAGCTTTTTGTCGTTTTTTTAAACTTAACTCATTATACTCATATTTTTTTTACACATTCTGCTGTTATTATTTTAATGATTTCCTAATAACTATTACCATACCTTATAAAATATCAATTTTCTTAATTTTGTTTTTTGCCTCAGTATCGGGCAAACCCAGATGAAGCATTTTTGAGTAAATAGCCTCAAAACTCTCCCTGTTGAACATTTGGTGTCACTGTCTGATGGGTAAATTGAGATTTTTGGCCGGACACTGAAAGAGTTCACTTGGGTTTAAGGAGTTAAATGAAAGTTTCCTTGTGACCAAATTAAATCATTTTTTGTGTGGTCTTTATTTGTTGAAAGAGATGACTAGAGTGCTGGTATCAATGACTTGTGTTGTTATATGTCAATAATGACTGATAGTTATTTCCATTCAGTTTTTGTTTTGATTATTATGATAAAAAAATAAATACATTAAAGACTTGAAAAAACAGTTGAAATCTATACTATTATTCTGCTTGTTTGTATGTACGACCGTTACGTTTTCTGACCGAGAACCTGCTGCATAAGCATGTGTTTGTTAGAATGTTTCCCCAAGAAAAACCATGCATGCACATTATTCACACAACGACATATGGTCTGCCTGCGGCAGAGAGCTTCAAAGCTCAGTGATCAAGTCGCGACAATTGCTGTATGAAACAAAAAGTAACAACAAAAGGGGAATGTAAATATACTTTACTAATCATTTTGTACAACAGAATATTCAAAACATATCAAAGTTTTTAAAAAGCGTTGGACGTTAAGTCGTAGAATAACATTATAAGTTTATTTATCGATATCATTAAGTACAGTAAAGT
>NW_013676023.1:11618-16583 GCF_000517525.1 Limulus polyphemus
CTATATACAAATGGATTTACACATTTCGTTGTCTGTGATTACCATTTGTTTGTATTGTGCTAAAACGTTATATTTAAGAAGTACTGTTACGATAAAGATACTAATTTGGCCTGAAATATTTTGCGGGTCTCAGCTAGTAGTGTATAACAGATGGTAGCACTATTTTACAGCTTAGCAGTAGAAGTTCCTAAAAATACTTTGTATACATGATTTAGAACAATTAAAGTACATTGATATAACTATTGAAATAAGGCATAAAGGCAACATTTCTTGTTTTGAGTACATTTAACACTTCCAACTTAAATAGTATGATTTTTAATGTTAACATTCAGTTAAATAAGTATTAAATTGCAATTGCATGCTTAATATTTTGCTTTTTTCCATTCCTAATGTTTGCTTATGGATGTTTTACACTTACATGTAACAGTCATGCAACAACTTGCATAATGAACAGTCTGAACATTATCATAATAACTTCTTTCTACAGAAAAGTGTATGTACTGAGATGAGATAAACTCAGATTTTAGCCATTTCACTACTGAGTACTGAGATACTTGTCTCAGAAAAAATCCAGAGTAGTACGAGTCATTATTGTTCACTCCACGCTGATTGAATTACACACAATAACTGCATCTTAGGAGAAATCCTGAGCAGTATGAGTCAGTAATTACTCTGTCCACTATCATCAAATACACAATAACCTTACCCATTTCACAGGTAAAATATCATGATGTATAAGTATTAATTACTCTGTCCACTCTCAACAAATACATAATAAGTTTACCCATTTCACAGGTAAAATATCATGATGTATAAGTATTAATTACTCTGTCCACTCTCATCAAATACACAATAAGTTTACCCATTTCACAGGTAAAATACCATGTAGTGTAAGTCATTAATTACTCTGTCCACTCTCATCAAATACATAATAAGTTTACCCATTTCACAGGTAAAATATCATGTAGTATAAGTATTAATTACTCAGTCCACTATCATCAAATACTTTAATTCTCATCAGACACACGCAGTAACTTTACCCATTTGTTTATGATCAACTGTCAAGACATTTTTTACTTTATATAGGTGGGAAAATGCATTTCAAAAATGAACAAATAAACTGATGGAAAATGAATTCTTAAAGGAATGTTATGACATGTAATGCCGTTGAATTGAGATTACTTAATCATGTAAGGTCATAAAACTGGATAATGAAGTCACAAACATGTTTGGATTTTGTATCTTAACCAAAGTGATTACTTGATTATAAAACTTCCTCTGAAAACTGATAAATGTTTAAAGATTCTAGATTAATAAGTTGAAATATTTTTGTTTCTGCAGAGTGAAATGTAAAACTTTTCAAAATAATTTGTGTTTGTGTTTATAGGAATCATTTGCTTATTTTTTAGTTAAAATAGTACAGATATCCTTTATCAACTTGGCATTATTTTCCTCCTCCTTAACCAGAAACCCAGGAGTTAAAACTATTGAAGAAGACCTGTTTCAAGCGATGTATAAAACAGGGCTTATACTTCAAGCACACATAGATAGACCACAACAGATTAATTTTCAACGAGCAGCTCGCACAGATAAAGGTGTGTCTGCTGTGAGACAGATTGTCTCTCTTAAGCTGCCAGTGACCGAGAAACCTGATGGGATTGTAGAAAAGATTAACAACCATTTACCTCCACAGATACGTGTTATAAGTAAGTAATAACATGTAGGGGTTATAAGTTAGTTACAACAAATGGGTGTTATACACAGGTTATCAAAGAACAGATGGGTTTTATAGAGTAACTACAACAAATGGTTGTTAAATGTTATACATAGCAGATACATGTATGCCATAAGGTTAGTCACAGCAGATAGGTGTTATAGGTTAGTTACAGCAGATGGGTGTTATAGGTTAGTCACAGCAGATAGGTGTTACAGATTAGTCACAGCAAATGGGTTTTATAGAGTAACTACAACAAATGGTTGTTAAATGTTATACATAGCAGATACATGTATGCCATAAGGTTAGTCACAGCAGATGGGTGTTATAGGTTAGTTACAACAGGTTGGTTTTAAACATTAGTCACAGCAAATGGGTGTAATAGGTTAGTCACAACAGGTTGGTGTTAAACATTAGTCACAGCAGAAGGGTGTAATAAGTTAGCCACAACAGGTTGGTTTTGAACATTAGTCACAGCAAATGGGTGTAATAAGTTAGCCACGGTGTTAAACATTAGTCACAGCAGATGGGTGTTGTAGGTTAGCCACAACAGGTTGGTGTTAAACATTAGTGACAACAGGCTGGTGTTAAACATTAGTGACAACAGGCTGGTGTTAAACATTAGTGACAACAGGCTGGTGTTAAACATTAGTGACAACAGGCTGGTGTTAAACATTAGTGACAACAGGCTGGTGTTAAACATTAGTGACAACAGGTTAATGTTAAACATTAGTGACAACAGGTTGGTGTTAAATGTTAGGTACAGCAGATGAGTATTAAGGGTAAGATAGTTATTATAGGTTATTCATGGATGAGAAAAGTGCACTGTGAATGAGTTATTAGTTTAAATTTTACTAGATTAAACATCTGTTACAGGAGAGAAAATTCACCTGTGTAAAAGTCAAACAATTTAATCAGGTGTTAAATTTAAAAAAAAAGGGACATAACAGACAAAACTTGAAAACTATCTATTCAACAGTCTTAACCATCATGATGAAATATTAGAATCATGAGTTTTAAACCCATATAATATGTAGGTCGTGAAGGCAAGTAAATGTAGAAGTATCAGAAACAGAGTGTTACAGTTTATTCACAGCAATGTAGGATGTATATTAGAGCATAGGCCAACTAAAATATAAAAAAAATTAAATAAATGTAGTCCCTTAAAAGTTTTTTAAATCATAGGTTCCTTTTTTTTTCTGTTCATGAAAAGTGTTTTGAAAGCAGGTTTGTGTATTTTCCTTTTATATTTTATTTTCAAAATTAACTTATCATTTAAGTTACAATATTTGTGGCTTATTATTTTATTACAAGTTATAGCTTTGACGGTGAGGAAGAATATCTTAAAAAAACAGGTACAACATTTCTATCACTGATGTGATCATTCTCAAGTGCACCTATGATTAAAACATCATATCTGTTTTAAAAAGATTCTTCCTTACTGTAAAAGCTGTAACTTGTAATAAAATAATACTTATAGTCAGTAAATAAATTCAAAACTAATTATTCTTGGCTTATGTTTTCCCAGTTATTTATTGATTTTTCTTGCTATTGTTTATATTTTTACTTAATTCACAATCTGGGTAGGTAGACAGACTTCTCGTGTATTGATTGTAAAGGTATCACTTTCTGAAGAACTTATCAGTTCACATTATAGTTTTTTTAGTGTTGATTCTTCAATTGTTCATTTCTCTGATTTTATTATATGGGAATGTTTTTTCACTCTTCTTGCTTCTATAGTTATTTTTCCCACAAAGGGTATTGAATGTTTTTGTTGTTGTATTGCCAGGTATCAAGAGAACAACCAAAGGGTTTAACTCGAAGATTAGCTGCGATGCTAGGACATATGCTTACATGTTGCCCACTTTTGCTTTCACACCACCTGAAGTCCTTACAAAAGAAGATTACACTATTCCAAGTATGTATACAGATTAATGGTTATGTTAATGTGTTTGAGTACAAAAATGGTGGATTTTGTTGTAAAGTTTTGTTTAATGAAGTTTGTTGTTGTTGATCTGTGTTAATTAATTGTGTAAAACTAATAATTTATTTTCTTCAACTTAAGCTTTTTGTACTTTTGTATTGGTATAAAATTTGCTCCAAGACTAATAAGACAAAACTGTCTATGAACTACAAATGTCTTTAGCTTAGGGAATTGGCATTTTTTCTCTTTACCTTATACTCTCTTGGTGAACAGTAAAATGTACATAGTTCCCTAACATGGGAAATGAAACTGATGTGAGAGGTATAACTTGCTAGTTTATCATGAGGTTGTTCTACACTAAACCTTGAATTTGGGAAAACATTTATAACATCTGCTTGAATGAAAAACTTTGATTTTGAAGTGTTTGTAATTATGATTGGCTTAAACTCCATTCAGTGTAATTATGATTGGCTCAAACTCCATTCAGTGTAATTATGATTGGCTCAAACTCCATTCAGTGTAATTATGATTGGCTCAAACTCCATTCAGTGTAATTATGATTGGCTCAAACTCTATTCACTGGATACTAGTGGTTCTTCAAACCATTAAATATGTTCTTATGTTTCAGTCCATATGCTTCCTCTATTTGTAACCATTCATGTCAGTAGAAAGGAGCTTCTTATGGCTATTAAAAGTGCTTGTATTTACTGCTATATCAATTGGAATGGAATTCTTACACAGCATAATTTGTGTTTGTTTCTCATACCACTTTCACATAAATATTTAAAATCTTTTCAGATTTATCTCTAACTTTGTTAATTGTTATCTATAAGTTTTTGCAGAAATTAATCAAGTAAAGTAAATTTAAAGGATTGATTTGGAAATTGTAAAAGGTTATCAAAGGGCAGAATATCTATTTAGAAACTCTGGAAGGTTATCAAAGGGCAGAATATTTTATTAGAAACCCTGGAAGATTATCAAAGGGCAGAATATGGTAATCCAGGTAATGTTACGTTTGGAAACTGTGAAAGGTCACAATATAACCCAGGCATAATTCAGATTGGAAACTGAAAGGTCATCAAAAGACAGAATATGGTATTCTGTTTGGAAGCTATGAAATGTGTTAATCTGGGCATAGCTCTGATGTAGAAACATCACAACCAAAGGTTCAATATATTATGATATTTTTTCGTGAGTGGGAAGCAATTGTTTAACTTTAAGAGCCAAACAAGTGAGTATTTTTAAATATTGACAAACAATGAATATTTTGGTAATTAATTCCAATAGCTGAAAATACATTAAAAAAAATCAACAGATCTTTGTTTTG
>NW_013676023.1:17194-18676 GCF_000517525.1 Limulus polyphemus
AATGGTAATTATGCAGAAATATCTCTAAGTCATGAATTGTTTCTTTCAGGTGAGAATATAAAAAAATTAAATGACTTGCTAGCATTATATAAAGGAACTCACAATTACCATAACTTCACCTCTGGAAGGTTAGTAAAGTTTCCACTGTGCTTATGTGTATAGTATTTTGATATTCTGATGCTTTTTGTAATTATTAACCCTCATTTGCAAAAGGGTAAATACAACTCAATCTGCACCAGGGGGAGTCTTTTTAGACCCCTATGCAAAATTCATCCTGAAGGAAACATTGAATATTTTATTGTGTATGGAACACCAACAGAAATTCAATACCAGCTTAAGAAATGTCTTAATAACTAATTCAGGGATAAAGTTACTCTTTAAAATAAATGTAACTAAAAAATTATCTTTTTTGAACTAGTGATACATCATATCATTGTCCTTTATGATTTTTTTTTTTTACTTTGCACTGAGACTACTTTTGTTTACAGTGTGAAGCACAGATGAGAGGTAAACAACAGCTTTGTTCATTTTGGGAACACAGGATACAAGAGTTAGATTATTATCAAATCCAAGCACTGATGACTCAGTTGGTCTCTGTGTTGATGGTTGAAAATTCTTAGGAATCTGTGATTTGTTTTTCCTGATAGTCAGATTATGCTGGAGCATTTCCTTTGCAAGAGGCACACTCATAAAAAAGCTTTTCCATGGTAACATTCCATCCAGAACAACGATAAGTCTGTATAAGTTGTGTTTTCACCAACATTTTTTGTTGTTTGCCAAGATAAACGTCTAAACTACAAACATAAGCATTCAAATTCAATGATGAGGAACCCACTTTGAGACTATTAAACACAAGCATTGTCTGACTTGCAGCATAACCACCATTTGATTCCATACTTTCCAGGTTTTGATGGCATGTACTGCCTGAAAGGACAACAACGAAATGATACTAATTGTTCATTAACTGTCAGGTTTGCTCCAGGCTAGTACGGCCTCTGTAATGTGCCCTGGAAATGAATAAGCATATCTCTAAACGGTGCCAGTTTGTCAGTACTCCAGCGATCAGACCAGGTTTGAAAATCATCAAAGTGTAGAAACCTCAAGATATTTTGAAAGCAACCTAATCCCTGTTGTAGCTCTGAATATTGGTTGACCAGAGTCCAGCATCTTCCACAGCTTATGGGTTGACCAGAGTCCAGCATCTTCCACAGCTTATTGGTTGACCAGAGTCCAGCATCTTACACAGCTTATGGGTTGACCAGAGTCCTCTATCTTTCACAGTTTATGGGTTGACCAGAATCCTCTATCTTTCACAGCTTATTGGTTGGCCAGAATCCTCTATCTTTCACAGCTTATTGGTTGACCAGAATCCTCTATCTTTCACAGCTTATTGGTCGACCAGAATCCTCTATCTTTCACAGCTTATTGGTTGACCAGAATCCTCTATCTTTCACAGCTTATTGGTCGACCAGAATCCTCTAT
>NW_013676024.1:0-4675 GCF_000517525.1 Limulus polyphemus
GGGTGGCCGGCACGTTTACTTTGAAAAAATTAGAGTGCTCAAAGCAGGCGCAACGCCTGAATAATGGTGCATGGAATAATGGAATAGGACCTCGGTTCTATTTTGTTGGTTTTCGGAACACGAGGTAATGATTAAGAGGGACAGACGGGGGCATTCGTATTGCGACGCTAGAGGTGAAATTCTTGGACCGTCGCAAGACGAACTACTGCGAAAGCATTTGCCAAGAATGTTTTCATTAATCAAGAACGAAAGAAGGGAGGGGTAAAAGGCTGTAAAAGTCTGGAGGAAAGTCATACCTGAGAAAGTGCAATGGGTGACTGTGAAACCTTATTTTGAAAAGCAGACTGCTCCTGATTTATTCAATCATAGGAGCAGCAGTGATGAGCAGAATCCCTATCTCCTTTACTAGTGATAGTCCATAAGTGATGGACACCAAGTATTCAACAGAATACTATATATAGAGAGAAATATATATATATAGTAATAGGTAAGCCACTAGTGATCTTGCAAAACACCTCATCCCAACAGTGTGCTTAGTAACCTTAAAGGTACCTGGTGTAGCTTAAGAGGAAAGCATACCTGACCAGGCAACACTCTCCACTGAGTGGGATTCGAGTAGTTATCAAAGAAAAAGGAGTTCCATGGAATAAACATAAGAAAAAATACTTAACCAATTTAGAAACATACAGGTGCATGTAGAGTCACCATAGGAGGTGGATGATATTCATTAGAGAAGGACATAGCCAGATGGTACAGGTAACGAGTGACAAAGATACGTGTAGTAGGCCGCATTCCAGCATGGATAATCTCCATCAGAGGATAACTAAACTGAGTTGCTAAAGACATGGTGATATGATGAATTGTATAAGATGAGACACAATAAAAACAAAACGTTTCTGAGAATGGGAAGAGTAAGGAAACCTAATAAGCAAATGAAACCAACCTGTATGGGTGATTGGGAAAGGTCAACTGACACAGAAGAATTCCAGAGAATAAACAAATAGGAACAGGAACCACAAAAGGAAACTGTACAAGCAACATAGCACCACAGGTCACAGAAGGGCAATTCAGACCCAACTGGGAATAAATATAGAAAATAGAGTTGGGTGTGAAGGCAGAGTCGCCCTCAGAGGCAGCAGAGGTCTCAGGAGAGGGAACCAAGGATGAGCCAGTCAAAATGGAGAGGTGTGGATGAGGGAGATAAGTTAGAGGATGAGGCATATAGGTGGGAAGGCATAAAAGTGAAAGCTCCTCCATTCCTGACATCAGGAATTCAAAGCCAAAGAACAAGTATCCAGAGACCAGAAAGATGGCAGATTGTTGCCCACACAAGTGTCAAATACATCTATGCATGGGATGCCTAGATGAAAGCATAACCACCAGAAAACTGGAGGATCAAGGAACCACTCCATGGGCATTACCTTATGCAGATATGACAAATGATCCTTAACTTGGTTCCAAACACTGGGACTAAGGTAAACCAAGAGCAGTATCCAGTTCCCTTTGGCTCAAAATTTGGAGCACCAGAGTCCAAAAACAAAGTGACCTGAACTGGGTACCCTATTGTTTGTAAAAGTATGAGACCATCTGGAAGTTGGCACAATGCACTATAAACATCTTCCGTCAAAGAATATGAAAGACAAGAGACAGAGCTTTACGAACAGCTAAGATCACCCAAATGCTGACATGAAGTCTGGATTCAGCCAAATCCCAAAACCTGAAAATATCCTGGGTATTGAGATAAGCATTCCAAATTACAAGAGAAACATCAGTGTCAGATGGAAGATTTTAAAAGGAGGTTAAAGAGGAACACACACAATACAATTGTCTCTGACCCACCACCAAGAAAGATCAGTCCAAAGAGGAGAAGGAAGTACAACCAGTTGATTCAAGGGATCTGAGTAGAGGTGTCATCAATCAAGGAATACCCATGGAAGGGAACATACATGAGTGCTACGGGAGCATATGAGAGCTATGAAGGAAGCCCACATTCCCAAAAGAGATAGAACTACTCAATCTAGCCAAGCAAGAGAGTATAGAGCCTTGATGACTAACTGCTCATTATCCTAAATACTTAGTGGAGAAAGATGGGCCTAACTAACGTTGGGAAGTATAGAGAAATTCCCAAGAGAACCAGAGACTGGATGAGGGAAAACATGGACTTCTTTGTATTGATGACCAAACTACAATATCTACTTCCTCCAGAAGCAAACTGGTGTGGTCTGAAGACACCAAACAAGAAGAAGACAGAAGAATCCTGTCATCCTAAGAAAGATAAGACTGGAACACTAAACAACTGTAGATGTCAAGATTGTGATGACTCACTAAAACATGAAAGGTGATGAGGAAAGCTCAAACAGAAGAGCTCAGGTCCTAAATAAAATGGGAAAGGATGCATCTGCTACATCTAACTCGGTTATCCAAAGATGTGGAGTAAAAACCCAACAACAGTACAAAAACAACTCTATAGTGGAACAAAAAAAATCCAGAGACAAATGGAGAGCCGAGAGGAAACCCCTGCATGATAGCTCCTAGAAAAGAACATCTCACACGACAGTGGACAGCCAACTGTGTGAGACAGGATCCCTTGGAGGAGGGCAGGAATCAGTACACAATAAAGGAGGAAGTGCCAAAAAGAAGTGAAGAGACAGACCCTCTGAAAATCCCATAAAAGCCATAAAATGGAAGTAAATGTCTCCCACACTTTGACAGAATGGAGGAACTCAGTCCCTACAGAGTAGTGACCCATATCACCTGCACTGTCCATGAACAGCACAGGAAAAATGAGGAGAAGGCGAGACATTGTATTAAGAATTTATTAAAATGAGCCTAAGCAAAGCTTAGCCCTAACAGAAAATAAATGAACATGTCAGGAATTTAACAATGAAAAACAAATACGTTGACACATACTAATGAATATAAATCATATGACTATAAGTCACATATGTAATAATGACTAAAAACGTTTATCAGATTTAATAATGAATTATATTTTAATAGTATTAATGATTATTAAGAAGGTTGAACAATTAATAGAGTACATATGAAAAAGTCTTAGCACCGAGAACATGAAATACTTAATTCTTTTGTTCGTAATGAAATACAAAGCCATAAAATGGGCATCTGAGCTGTGCCTACCATGGGTAATGTAACCCAGTTTGCAGGATACAAGTCCAAATAATGAACCACCACCAAAGTGCATGACATGACAGCATGGAAAAACTGGAACAGGAAAACATAAAACTGGCTAAATCATCTATGTCTCAAACATGTAGAACAGCCTGAAAGGTGCTTTGACAATCATGGAGAAGGTCCTCATGAAAGAAGCAAATGCCTAATGAATCGAAGTCTGGGTAAGAAAAGTGTATCCCCAGAAACTGTAGTGGCCATATTGGCAATCACAAGAAATTGTGAAATTATAAAATGCAATAACGTATATCAAACAGATAAAGACTGTAATACACCAGAATGCAAGATAGGATTAGAGCACACTCATTCAAAAAATAATATTCAACCGATTATTCTCAAAAGAATGTTTAATCAGATTATCTTAACAGAGTAAGTTTTAAAACTAAAAGTAAACGTGAAACACAGCTGAATCAGATTGTGCCAGTCAAGAAAGTGAGGTTAACATTAAGTAGTACAGAGGGAGCCAACTGCTCTAGGATGGTGTGTCATGCTCCTATTGGTGGAAGGTTGTCACATGATCTATGCTTGCTAAATGAGCAGCTCAAATGTATGGGGTATAAAGGGTATAAAGTGAGAAAATTTCTTTTCATTGCGTTAGGGGCAGAGGAAGATTAAGAAAAGCAGTTGTGTGAGAAGTGGTAGATATTGTATCAGAATAAAACATATACCGAAAGAAGATGCAATATAGCTTGTCCCAAATTATTATTTTGTACAATTTTTGCCAGTAATTACCAACATATTTCACTGAATTAAATTAATGAACAATCAATTTTCACAGTTTCTCCAATTTAGTATCTAATGGTGCCAGCAATACAAATTCAGATTCCTGAAATAACCATTTTATTTTAGGTTCATAATTTAAAAGTCATAGTAAAACTAGTTTGATGTTATATTGATCAACATGATAAGCAACAAACTGCACTGTGCCAATACCTCTTTATGAAAATTCGGACTTAACAATTCATGAGTATTCATTTAGTACTTACCAACACAGATGTCCTCTGTTCCTATATCAGAATACTCCTGTATGTAAATAGATGAATATCCTTTCTTACATTCACAATGAAATTTTGGACCCTTCATTATGCAGTCATTTCGAGGACTACATAATGATTCCAAGGAGCATTTATTATCGGATTCAATTACTGTAAATTCAACTACATAGGGAAAGAAGAATCTGTTATCATTTTATATTTATTTCAAACATTCAACAAAATCATGCTTAGAAGACAACTGATCTTGACTGAATATCATAGTAAACAATATCTTCCAAACGAAATTTAATAAGATGGTTACATAACAATGTGTAATCAGAAACAGAATAAACAACTGTGAAAGTACACTAACAAAGATCACTTAAGGCTTAGATATGTCACACTACAAACCTCAACCAAGATGTTTTGAGATTGTGGCTTTAAACACCTCAAAAAGCTGACGAAACATAATTAAATGCACATTTTTGGTTTCTTTCATATGACTTTGAGAA
>NW_013676024.1:5394-7383 GCF_000517525.1 Limulus polyphemus
TTATACCTTTTTTCAAGCTTTCCTTCTCCACAACTAGTTTTGGTGGGATGAGACAATACCCATTATCATCATCATCAGATGATAAACAGGTATAGTTAACTTTCAAACGATCTGTAGACTCAGTTTTATTAAACATAAGTGAAATATTACATTGAATTTTACTTCCATCTGAATTACTGTAAGAAAAAGTAAAACATATTATCAATGAAAACTGCATTATGAAACATATTTAAATAAGTTTTACTCTATACTAGGAAAAATATATTATTGTAACTGAAATTATCAGAATCCTGTAAATCTTTATTTTGTACAATAACTTGAAGTCAATTCTTAAAATTATATTTTTCAAAAGCTTAACCATTAGACATGTAGTATCAAATTCTCCTGAATGAATGCTTTATTAATAGTCTCTAGAAGTTAAATTTCATAATCAGTGATATAAAATTTATATTTTTCTAATGATGAGCTTCACAGAATTTGGGTTTATGAACCTTTTCTTTACCAAACTTCTTACGCTAACAAGTGTATTTGGTAGTGTATAAAAATAAAGAAGTAAATAGCTGTGGATTGAGCTGTTTACAAACAACTTTGGAATTGAGGTTTAACTTATGTAACTTCAAGCATGCTGTATGTGTGCATGCATAATAATGACTCCAACACTTTTAACAATTGTTGACAGTAATGCAACATTTTTTAACAGTGCCAATTACAAAATGAAACTTAAGAAGTATTTAGTCACTCTATTGTTACTATTATGCATAAAACAGATAAAAACGAAAGACATAATAATTGCAAACATTATATCATGTAAGAGAACATGTGTGAGATTTTTACATGTAAATATAAATTATGCAGTATATAAACACATCTTCAGTATATGTTTTGATCTACTTTGTTGATGCTAACAGTTAACATTTTAACTTTTCTATCACACTGTTGTTGCTCTATTACTAATAAGCATTACTAGCATTTTTAAACATTTAACTTTCACTGTCTTCCTTCAATATTTCTTTTGTAATTGAAACAAGATATTTATATATATACATGTTTTATAAAGTTACTATTAATTATTCAACAAACAACACATATAAAAAAATGTATACATATGTATATATACAAAAACAACATAGTAATGAGACCAAAATTCGGAACTATTATTCCATTACCAGACCTCATTGTCATCTTTAAGTCATAATGGATAATGCCTGTGGCCATAGAACCCAAATGCATCAGGGATATTCCATCTATCAGACAAGATTCCGATGCCAAATTCAACAGCAACTAAGAAAAATCAGTTAAGGGTTAAAGTTGGGTGCCTGAGCCCACCATGTCTCGACTCATACTACCTTTTTCTGTCTGCAGCTAGTTGTGGGAAGACAGTTATCCTTAACATTTAGATATAACCTCAAAATATAATTAAACCACTCTAAAATTCTACAATGTAAAATGGGGTGGAAAGAACTACTGGTCTTTTCTTAGCTCACTCAGTTTATAATTGAACAAATTTTCAAGACAAATGAAGGAGGATGGGGTTTAAGAATTATTAATGTAAGGGTTTTTAGTTCTGTCTAACATCACTAGTTATTAAATAAAAGGATGGAGAATTGTAAGATTTTAGAATAGTTTAATTCTACTTTAAGGTTATGCCTAAATATTAAGGATAACTGCCTTCCAACAACTGGCTGCAGACAGCAAAAGGCAGTAGGAATTGAGACATTGTGGATTCAAGCATTCAACCCATAGCTGATTCTCCTTAGTTGCTGGTGAGTTTGACATTGACATCAGGATCTTGTCTGATAGATGAATTATCCTTAATGCTTTTGTGTTCTATGGCCACAGACATTATCCATTATGGCAATGAGGACTAGTAATGGAAAAATAATTCTGAATTTTACTCTCATTATAATGTTGTTTTTGTATTAAGTTTATTATTGTTCTACTGTGCTAATTTAATCATCTATCTATTTAATAGTATTAGAATTATTAATT
>NW_013676024.1:7739-13985 GCF_000517525.1 Limulus polyphemus
CCAGTACCTCAAAAGAAAAAAAAAGAACCAATGCAGCTACAAAACAAACATGTACCACCTGGGCACATACCATAATGTGCCCTGGTTTTTGAGGTACTGGTGGTAATAAGAGCTAAATTGCATTTGGGATACATTGTCTATCCAGGGCACATTGCATAACTACCCACCTTATTGTGTGTGCCCAGGCAGTACATGTTTGTTTTGTAGCTGCATTGTTTCTTTTTTTATTGTTCTACTTAATATTACAATTAATTATTTTTCATCTAAGGTTTGGATATGCTGTGTTAAATTCAAGCTATTCTTTCTTATGATGTAATATTTTCTTTTTTTAAAATTATATATATAAAATATAAGCTCACCTACCTAAATTAAGTTCGAATCTTCTAATATGTTTTAAAGCCAACTAATGATTAAAAGTGTTCTATAGTTTCCCATATGAATTTAACCAGTAATATTTTATTTGAATCAAAATAGCTGTAATTAAAAATGGTTTTTGTGCTTGTTCTAAGTTACTCTTGCTTTCACAATAATATAATGAAAAATATTCAAGAACGTAAACAGTTATGTTGTACCGTTTGTTACACTTCTACTGATATTTAGTTTTTATCAGTCAAACATTTTGGTTTATAATCTAAACAACTACCTCAAAGTTTGAGTACCTTTCAACACAGTTCTTTTTCTTCATTAAAGGTATGTCCCTAAAAGCTAAATTGTAAGGTTATTGAAATTTGTATATTAAGTTATTTTTTTGTTTATCATCATGTAGTTAGATGAATGAAATTAACAAGCTAATAGAGGAGAAAAAAACATTTATTTCAATCATACATTTTCATGCATGCTTCATGAAAATGTAGTTAGATGTATACAGACATATGCCTAACAATACAAGATGTCACCACAGTTTAAAGTGAAAATGTTTGTATCGGATTAGGCATGGCTTAAGTGATTTTAAAAAATATATATATTTTGATTTCAATTTATTTTGGGTTTCGTAAATTAAGTCTTGCATGCAAAATATTCATGTTATTTCCATAGGTTACTTTTCATATTTACAAGTATGCTAATTTTTGTAAATTCTTCTTATTAAATTACCAAGCTATATGTTATTACATCAGTACTAAATATTGGCACTGGCAGATCCCTCTTTAGCTATGCAAGAAACTTGGCTAGAATGCCAATATCCAGAGTAAGTTTTACATTCTTTCTAAAAAATTAGTTATCTTGCTTACTTGTCACCTTTTGACTGACCTACAAAGTGAGGTCATAAACATAAATGTTGTAAGACATTAAAATAAAATATAAAACATGCCTCTAATGAGCTCAACAAATTGGACTTTAAAGAAAGCTTCCATGCCTTTGCAGCAAAGCAATGAGGAAAACCAAATTATTTCAAAATTAAACAATTATAGGTAATGTATACAGATAGGTGTACTAAAGTATAATTACTAGAATTGTGGAAGAAAATTACATACATATATTACTTGTCTTAATCAATGACAATTTCAGAGGAAAAGTGGTATTTTTAAATCTTGTCAATGTTCGTAAAATACCTAAAGTCAACCATTGCCCCTGAAAGTAGTTATAACTTAGGTAAAAAACAAAAACTACAATATTTTGTTTGTTTGTTGTATTTCATGCAAAGGTTCTTTGTGCTAACCATTCCTGATTTTAAAGTGAAAGACTAGAAGAAAGGCAGTTAGTTAACAAAACCAATTGCAAGCTCTTGGGCTACCTTTACCAACAAATAATGCAACTGATCCTGTGACCTGCACATTGAGAGGTGAGTGCCCTAACCACCAAGCTATGCCAACTAAAAAAAACTGACAGAAATGTAATAATTACTTAACTTTGGAAATATCATATTTCTGGTGTATTGACTGTTAAGAGATGAAAAATAAAGCAAACTCATCAATGATTAAGGAAGAATGAAAAACAAACTTAGTGGTAAAAAAAGCTTTTGGGCATAATGAAACAAATAAAAATAAACAGTTAAAACACATAAATGAAAGCATGGTCCTAATGTTTTTAAAAGTATGGTTTTACTTTTCATACTTACCAACTCTCTACCAATGCTCTTTTAAAATTGTTTCCATAAACTCCACGGAACTAGAAAAATATACATTTATCTATTACTACAATACATGTAGGTAAGGTTGAAAAAAAGACTAGTAACAACTATTTTTTAAAACGTTATCTCATCACACAAGTACTGGTACCTTTTAATTTCCTGCAAATATTTAATACTATAAATTGATCTCTTTCTCTTTCTGTACACATAACTTGATCAAAAACAAAAAATATAAAAAACACCAAAACATTCAAATGCAATGCAAACAAATTATAAATTACAATTTTCCTAAATTGCAAATGATTTCAAATAATAATTACCTCCACTGACACTTATAGATATTACTTGACTGCCAGGGTTTCTTCTTTGCCCATCTGAGTATTAATCTGATTTTTCTCACTTGCGGCAGTTTTTTTACACCCCACTGAATTGCCCTTGAAAATATTTATCTCGTGATACTCTCCACCTATGTCAATGCACCCTCTATCCTGGTACTGTATGTAAACACCTCATTCAGATAATTTTACCACTTTTTCAAGTACGACACCGTCCCAGCCTCTAACACCAGTTTGTAGAAGGGTGAAGGGCAGGTGTCAGCAGAGGTAAGTATTATTGGAAATACTTTTTCAATTTAGAAAAATGTTAACTTCCAAAACATACTTACCTTCATTGACACTTACAGTTAGAATCCCACATTGAGAAGGTGGAGGGACAAGTGAGGGCATTATCCATACAGAAAGCATCTGCATAGATCATAGGTGTATCAAGATAAGATTGGTACCCAACTGGGGGAACCACACTACATCTAGAACAGGTATGCTCTTCACTCTGAATTTATTTCTTGTATCAAGGATGGAATTGTACATGAGTGATCATCACTATAGGCCAGCCCCAGCTAGATAGCTGAGGTTCCCTTACTTGGAGTTGGAATTAAGGGGGTTTGGTCCTTATATCCCATGTTGGTGTCTAGGAAAGTTGGACCACAACATTACATACATACTATTACTATTAACTGAATTCAAACCTGTAGCCACAGAGTGATGCATTCCAATCTACCTGAATCATGATGAGAAAGTAAGCAACACCAAAGCAGACAAATCTTCATCTCCACCTGATTTTTTTTTCAGCATGAACCACAATATCCGTGTATGTAGAAAAAACAACTAAAAATTTGCTCCCAGACCTGTCAACCATCGAGTAAATTGCAGGCTCAAAATCAACCGAGAAAAAGCCCACAACATAACACACTCAAAGAATCAACAGAAGAAAAGCAAATCAAATGCAGCTTATTCCAAAGTGGTCTCCTTTATGTTTTTCATAGGTCATTTAAAGTCTGTGGCGATTATCATTGATTGGAACAGCATTTAGTGAGGTAAAGTAAGTTGTTTTGTCTGAGCAAAGCAACTTTGGGCCATCTGTGTCCTCCACATTAGGGAATCGAACCCCGGATCCCAGCACTAAAAGACTAAAAGAGAGCAGAGGAAAAAGCGAATATAAAGTCTCTCCAAAATGTCGAGGCTTGCCCTCACTTGCAGCCCCCCAGACCACCACCATATATCCGAATACATGTGTTCATCTCACTACAAGTAAGATCACTGGAAGTCTCAACTGAGAGTGACCCTCCCCTCCCATTGTTGTGCAATGCTAGATATCCAAGTTGGGAGAGGAGAGGCTCAATTTGCCTCTTTACCAGAAATAATAATCTGGGAATTCATACCATAATCAGCTTGCTAATTGGAAGGAAAAAAAATGTTTTTTTAAAATTATTATTATTATTACAATGAAATCAACTAGATAAAATGATAACATTCAAACTATCTTCAAATTATCATAATACTGGGAAACCTGTTAGTGATACTTTGTCGAGAAAAAGTGATAAGATTAACTGAATGAGGGGCTTATATGAAGTACCAGGATAGAGGCACACTGACGAAGATGGGGAGTATCATGAGACAAATACTACCAAGGGTAATTGATTGGGGTATAAAAGACTGGAGCAAGAGAGAAAAATATCAGAGCAATATTTAGATGGGCACAGAAGAAACCCTGGCAGTCGAGTAATAACTATAAATTTCAGTATAGGTAAGTATGTTTTGGAAACAGTACATATAACTGTTGTATGTAACAGTGATAAATTTCACTCATAAATACATACACACATCTGTCAACATAAAAACTATATAATTATGAATGTTAGAATAACTGAACAGTTAGATACAGTACTGTTGTGAACTATGTTTTAATATCTTAATTTAGATATTTTGTATTGTTTTCGAATGACATGATGATGATGTGTGAAATTTTCCAAGACATTTCATATTTTATTGAAACTTGGTGAGAAAAGGAAATATTGTATAAGAACACCAGACAGCTATTAATGATAAGTTACTCTGTGAGTTAGATAGGAAATGAGTTGGATAGATAGATTTTTAGTTAGCAAGTCAGTTCAGTTCTTTAAATTTTTTTTAGTTTATGCTGTATATTCGAGAGGAAGTTTAACAAATAAGTGACTACTTAGTTTTATTTATGAGTTACGAATATTGCTTGTTAAACCCACTGTAGAAGAAATACAATGCAGTAACCTTTCATTAAGTAGTTTGTTTGTTTATTATGGATTTTGCTCAAAGCTACATGAAGGCTATCTGCACTAGCCATCCCTAATTTAGCAGTGTAAGACTAGAGGGACGGCAACTAGTCATCACCATCCACCGCCAACTCTTGAACTACTCTTTTACCAACGAATAGTGGGATTGACCACCACTATATAATGCCCCCACGGCTGAAAGGACGAGCATGTTTGATGTGATGGGGATTCGAACTGGCAATCCACAGATTGCGAGTTGAGCACCCTAACCACCTGGCCATGCCATTTCATTAAGTGGACTGGACTTTGCATTAGTTTTACCAAAAAAATAAAAAAGATTCCACATAAATAAGAATTGTTACAACACATATGTCAGGAGTGGGATTAACTTGGTAAATATAACATTTCAAGATGAAGACATATCCTAAGAGTGAGAATAAAAATTTGCTGGAGATAATGAAATAGTGGAAAGAAAAAAAAAAGAATTATAAAAATAACATTATGAAAAAACTAAGTAGACAAATAAAGAAATTTAAGCCTGTAGGAAATAAAAAATATTCTCAAATGATATAAAAAAATAAAAATGTTATATGTTTGTAAAACACTGATATTACAGTCAGGACTGAAGAATCAAAAGATCACAATAAACTAAAAAAAAAGATTTTATCCTAAAGATGATTCCTAAAACCCAATCTCATCAAAGGAGCAAACGAAAAACTAATCAGGCATCAAAAAACAGGAATTACCTAGACTTAAAAGGTGAAGTTCATCTGAGAATGCTCCATCTGCCACAATTGAAATAAGAAACTCACAGTTACAGGAACTAGTCCAGATGTTAATAATTTCAATGACAGGAAGCCAGCAGAGTTGCTGATTGACAATGGTTCTATGGCTACCAACTGTATGATCCCATCTTGTAATAACAGGTAGGAAACTGCCTCAAGAGATGAAGAAAAAAATGGATTGATGACATAAGCAAGAAGACAAAGTTTCAGCAAGAGGAAAGTTGAAAGCTGCTGTCAGTGTGGGAAACTTCCCTACACCACTTGAGGTGTGTGTGACTGACATGGAGGAAAAGGACTTACTAAGAATAAATTTCACATAAAAAAAATTATGTGAAGTTAGACTTGCTTCAGCTATTTTCAAAATCTATGACCAGGATGTCTGTGTACTACAGAAACTTAAACTGTGGAGGTTTTACAACTGATCAATTCCACAGATTATGAGAATTGCTCACAGAATACAAAGCTACCTTCTCCACTGGATTTCTAGACTTAGGCCAAACAAATGAAATATCTCATAAAATTGATACCAGAAATGCTGTCTTAATATGATAATTGGCCATATAACTTTCAGTTGCTAAACAGACTGAGGTTTTCAAGGAAATAAAAAAGTAATAGAACCACGTAATAGTCACAAAAAAGATACCTACCCAATGTTGATCATTTCGCTTTGGACTCGTGTAATATGCAAAATGTGTTACAAATTTCACTTGTGCAACAATAAACAGAGTAACTCTGAGATTTCTTAATGTATCCTTTCAAAAACTGGTAAGATTTTGTTAAAGATGATAAGTATCTTGTACACAAAGAAT
>NW_013676024.1:14513-18752 GCF_000517525.1 Limulus polyphemus
ATATTTAGGTAAGAAACAGCTGTAAGTGCAACAGTCAATCAAACAGCCAACAATACTACAGTCAGTTACATGTACCCCGTAATGACAACTATGCACCAATTTCAAAATAAGCATTTTTAGATTATAATGTAAAATGAACTCTTTCTAATGGCTATACTCATGTGTATGTAATATTTACATGTAGGCTATAAACTCGAATAAATCTGTTCAAGGTGGGCATGGAGTTGAAAAAACTTTTTGTCATGTGACAATACATCTGAAGTTTAAGTGATTTTTACAGGTTTGTTTTGAAATAAAGGACTTAAACTTGAATAACATTATAATATTAATTTTACTCACACATATTGATAGTAAAGGTGTTTAATTAATTTTTCAATGTAACACAGTGACTCGCTCAGAAAAGCATTTAAAGGGGCACCCAATGCAAAAGGGTTAAGGACTGACTCTACCTTGGATGATTCTTCCAGGTTAAAGTAGTTTTAATATTGGATATGAAGAGTAGATATTGACAACTGCAATTTGATGAAGAAAATAGCCTTTACTACAAGAAATGTATCAGTTTGTTGTGTTACTATTTAGATTACGTAATGTATCTTCTACATTCCAATGACTACTGAAGTGTGTTCTGTCTGGTGTACTATGGATTGTCAAGCTCATTTACTTGGTTGCCTTTCACATGTAAAGACCCTTGATGATACTTGTGAGAAAGTAAAGAAAGTATTGGATCAGTTAAAAAAACAAAGAGAACATTACACTAAATTCCAAAAAGTTTGAACTGTTCTAGCAACAGGAGAGTTTCAACTGACCTAAACAAGATTGAATCTGTACAAAATTGTCCAAAACTATAGAACTTGAACAAGAAAAGAATATTTCTTGGATTATGTTCTGACTATGGCTAATTTATGAATATGAATTTTTCATTTGTTAACAGTCACTAAAGTATTAATTATGTGTGTTTCAGTTTAATATATTTTTGTTTTATTTTTAGTATTAGTATCAGTCTACAGACATCAAAATAAAGGAAGGGTAACTCATTTAGCAACATACATTCTTGAGTTTATGTCATGACTGTGAAAGAAAATGTAACAGGAGACTGTTTTGTTTTATTTGTAACTTAGGCATACCACTACTTGGTTGCTTGTAGAACTTGTAGTTAAAGAAATAAGACTTTAATTTTCATTAAGTGGACTGGAATTTGCATTATATTCAGAGAATAATCAGTAAAAGCAATTATGGAAGATAAAACACATGTAAAATGAAAAATAAAAGACCACAACTGAGTTCTAACATAGAGTGATTTTCTTGTACAATTAGTTTGATGTGATAATGTCTCATTTGTCACTTAAGTTATTTATAGGTTCAGAAAATACTCTCTTTTAATTCCTATTAAATGTCTATTACATTACCAACTAGCATTAGGACAACAACCACAAAATGGTAGCATACAAATTAACTTTTATCCAAAATCTCTTATAAAACCACGCTTCTTTCGAAAAACTACAGTTTGTTCAAAACTGACAGAGAACACACATCTTCAAGTACAGAGGTTAGAAAAATTAATTCAGAAACCCTATTAAATAATAGTTTATGTTTTTACAAAACCAAAAATTTCAAATTGCATTTAACTTACAGCATCCATAACATCTTTCTCTAAGTCTTCGTTTTGGACACTGCTCAATGAATAAGAATGTTGTTTTAAAGAACCAGATGCCCTAGTATGAATATTATACTTGTCCAACAATGTCAGAGATGTTCTACAAGTTTTAGCTGTAAAAAAAAAACTCTACTTAACTTTACAAAAAATATATATATAATTTAAAGAAAACACTTACATGACTGCAGAAGTATACCACCAAGTTAAGAGTTCATCTTAAATGATACTGAAATAGACATATATGGAGAAGAAAAACTACCTAGTTTCTGTATTTCTTATTTTAATATGAGACACCTGAAGAGCAATAAATGAAATGATTCTGAAATGTTTAAGGGAAATGAGATTTTGTTTAAAAATGCAAAACAACTCACTGCACACACTTGTAGCACATTTCACACATGTATTGTCAATTATTAAATTACTACATATTTTAATTTCAACAACATTTTACCAACCAAAATATACTGATAATCAAGTTTCCTTAAATTAATTATGTGATAATCCAAGAATGAACCTAGCACATTGTTCCCTAATTTTCACAATTATATACATAATAAATAGATAGTTTGACATCTTGAAGTTAAACTGCTGCTTTAGCTGAACATGTTTCAATATTCCTTGAACAAAAAGTAAAAATAACTGACTGGGAAAACATTCTGATTCTTTAAACCTTCTAAAATTTTGGCATTTTGATAGAAAATAACCAACTCTTAACAGTTATGGAATATTTTCTTACAGTTTAATCTGTTTACAGCCATTGTTAAATCACCACAATTCTTAACTAAAGTTCATTTTGCCTTTAACATGCTTGCTATTATTCTTCAACTGAAGAGTTAAGTTTACAGAAGGTTTACAAGTGCATCCATCAATTAATGTTTGGTAAGTGATGATGTAGAGCTTTGGATAACCTTATTTTTATTATACTGAATGACTATCACAACAGCAGTTTGTCTTCCAACATTAATGATGTTTAGAATCTTAAAGAAACCAGGTTACACTATTATTGATTAATATTATGAATAACAAACATCATATCAACTTAACTAAAGGTCATAGTAACAGTGTAAGTATATACCTATTTATTTTACTAAAAACATTATTAGACAGAATAAGTGTGGTAAAATTATCATTGAAAACATACCACATTATTTCGAATCTGAAAAATATAAATTATCATCCAAATTTTAATTATGGATACTTATATAAATGATAACTTCCAGAAGTTATATCTCTAGCAAATAAAAAATATGGCTGTTACACAGAATTCCTATAACAAATTAATCTCCTTTTTTTAATCAAAATATTTTCAATGCATGGCATAAATATGCTCTTTTCATTATCAGACATAAATTTATGCATAAAACACATTGGATAAAACTAATTGGTAAGCAGTATTTAGTTGTGAAAAAATTAATAAAATATGTAAACATAAAAATGAGTTACTGATCAAACATTAGATTTACAGACTAATAGCCATGACAAGTGATATCTGGAGACTACAACCTAACAATATGCATTTTTAAGACAAATCTTAAGTTTAATATAAAAACTTAATCACTTTTATCAAACATCTGATGCTTGATTAAGCATTTGTTTAAAATTATTTTTCAACTATCCAAGTTACAATGCAACAGTTTTTATCAATAATAGCTACAGAACTGGATTTCCTACTATAAATCTTTTTCACTATCAAACACCAAAACTTTGATTTTGAATAAACAATGGAGAAAGAAGTAAGTAACACAAATATGGGAAGTAAACAGTTTTCAATACATTTCTTCACAAATTACACAAACAGCCATGAAAAAAGTATATACATTTTTAATTTAGGTTATAGGTATAGATTAAAAATAAAAACTTATACAAAAAAATGTAAGTGCACAGATATATTTCCCAAATACATGTATCAGGAACCACGGAAGTGGTTTATAATAGAGATTGCAAGGAATTGCTCAAAACCCTAATAGAACATTCTGGCAAAAAGCACCTTAAACAGTAAAGATTAAATTCAAATAACACTTTAAAATCTATACTATTGACTGTTAATGCTGTACACATATAAAAATACACAAAAAAGCAGGCATTTTAGACTTACAAGAAAAAGAAAATCCTCTCAAAATGACCTGTTTGTAATTATTATTATTATTATTCTCTTCCAGCCTACAATAAAAATGGCTTGGTATATTGCTCCCAAACATTTTGTTTAATACTAAATATGATACTGTGAAGGTCGTACGGGTATTTAAAAGTTGAACTGTTTCTTCTATATTTTACATGAGCTAAAAAACATCATAATTCTAGTATAAACGATGTTATCATTACCCCTTGAAGTTAGCTTTCTTACAAATATCTGGTGTTCTTTTAAAAAAGTTTAAATACAGGGTGAAACAGGAATTACCAGCCAATAATAGATGAACATTAGATGACTGTAACATGTAGATACTCAATGCTTTGTACACTATACAGTCGATGTCTTTAGGGAGCCAATCCCTATATTATGTATGTATGAAGTGAAGGAGTAAAAAAAAAAATCAATACACATAAAATTAAATTTTATTACACACATTCCGTAGAATAAGTACTTT
>NW_013676025.1:0-7018 GCF_000517525.1 Limulus polyphemus
AACGTCTTTCAGATTCCTTGGTTTAGTACTAGAAGTGATAGAATAACAGATGTGAACGTCATTCAGATTCCTTGGTTTAGTACTAGAAGTGATAGAATAACAGATGTGAACGTCATTCAGATTCCTTGGTTTAGTACTAGAAGTGATAGCATAACATATGTGAACGTCTTTCAGAGTCCTTGGTTTAGTACTAGGTTTTCAGTAACTGCCGGACTGAGAATGAGGTGACTAACAAACTGACCAGTTGGTGTTCTGTTCTACCAAAACATTTGTCCAAAGCGGAGAAAGTGATAAAAAAAACAAGCAGTTCGTTTTCAGTTGCTACCAAGAACTTTGACCAAATGTCGTGTTAATAACCTGGAGTTTCGGTTTCTACTAGATAATTTGGCCATGAAGAAAGAGAGATACTGTCGTTCAAGATGTGCCTGAACATACATACATACACAGTGACATACTTACCCTAAAGTAGGAACAAAGATTGGTCAAAATACCCAAATATATCGTTCACAAGTCGACATAACTTTTACAGAAATCTATATTTATTTTACGACAAGAGGGTTGGCGTTATCAAAAGGTTAGCAAGCCCGGACTGTGAATTGTATAGTTCATGGTTTAAGTCCCGTTGCCTCGAAAATACGCTCAGAATTTTGGAATTAAGAGTAACACTCCACTGTTCGGTCAGATGAGTGTTGTCGGAGGGTATTGTCGACTTCCTGTCTTCCTTCTAGTCAGTTAGTTCAAAACTAGGAACGGATAGGTGCAGGTAGCCCTCTGTAGCTATGCTAAAAAACCCTAAACAAACAGTCAATATTCAGACGGTACTTGTGTAACTGTCCGGAGTCAAAATTACATAACGGATAGGTGCAGGTAGCCCTCTGTAGCTATGCTAAAAAACCCTAAAACAAACAAACAGTCAATATTCAGACGGTACTTGTGTAACTGTCCGGAGTCAAAATTACATAACGGATAGGTGCAGGTAGCCCTCTGTAGCTATGCTAAAAAACCCTAAAACAAACAGTCAATATTCAGACGGTACTTGTGTAACTGTCCGGAGTCAAAATTATTCTACAAAAAAAAAGGTATTTATTATACACAATAATCATAAAAATGAAACTGTTCCTAGTCTCAAAAATACGATACTGAATACGTTACTGTACGGGACAAAAGAACTCCTGGTGAGGATGACGCAGTACGAGACTGTTTACAGTCTCCTCGAGTTCTTTTATCCCGTACAGTAACGTATTTAGTATCTTATTTAGTATTACAGTATCTTATTTAGTATCGTATTTTTGAGACTAGAAAAACAAACTCATTTTTGTGATTATTGTGTATTCATAAATCGTTGTTTTAAAACAGATTTTTGACTTCAAACAAACAGTCGACAAGAACAATAAAAAGTACCGTTAGTCTGTTGTACATGTTGCAACGCACCTGTTGCTTTGTGGTTTGCTTTATTTTATTGCGAAAAGACCCTAATGGATGAAATTGTTTGTTTTGAATTTCGCCCAAAGCTACAAAATGGCTATCTGCGCTAGCCGTCCCTAATTTAGCAGTGTAAGACTAGAGGGAAGGCAGCTAGTCATCACCACCCACCGCCAACTCTTGGGCTACTCTTTCACCAACTAATAGTGGGATTGACCGTCACTTTATAACGCCCCCACGGTTGAAAGGGCGAGCATGTTTGGTGGGACGGGGATTCGAACCCGCGACCCTCAGATTGCGAGTCGAGCGCCCTAACCACCTGGCCTCAATGGATGGAATAGTCAACTTGCCAGTTGGTGTATGTTTGAGAGCCAGTACTGCCAAGACAAAAAGCTGAACATAAATTGATTTTTAACTTAACAGCTTCTAGGAATGAACGTTTACATAAAAAAATGCACAGAAAATCTAAGATAATTTAAAAAAGGGGAAATAATATTAGATTGTAATAAAAAACTAATTTGATACAACTTTTCGGACCTAAATCCTTCAAGTGATATTTGTTAAAGTCAAATATCACTTGAAGAAGGATTTAGACCCGAAACGTTGTGTCAAATTATAGTTGTCCTAGATATTATTACCATCGTATGTAATGTGGTTTTTTCTTAACCTTTGTCTAGAAGTGAACGAAGGGTTTTCTTTTCTTAAAAAGGTTTCTGTTGTCAGTTTGAACTAGATATATATGTTTATAGATGTAGTTATAACTATACATTATTTTAAAAAGTCCCTACCTAGTGGCTCAGCAATAAGTCCGAGGGTTCAATTGTTTGTTTGTTTTGAATTTCGCGCAAAGCTACACGAGGGCTATCTGTGCTAGCCGTCCCTAATTTAGCAGTGTAAGACTAGAGGGAAGGCAGCTAGTCATCACCACCCACCGCCAACTCTTGGGCTACTCTTTTACCAACGAATAGTGGGATTGACCGTCACATTATAACGGCTGAAAGGGCGAGCATGTTTGGTGTGACGGGGATTCGAACCCGCGACCCACAGATTGCGAGTCGAGTGCCCTAACCACCTGGCCATGCTTGGCCCCGAAGGTTCAAACCGCTAAAAATCGGGTTTCAATACTAATGGTGGGCACAGCACAGATAGCCCATTGTGTAGCTTAAATCTTAAATAATAAATGTGAAGCCCAATCTACAAGTCGATTTGTCGCCGAGTTATACCGGTTTCGTCAGTAACCTTGGGAAAGGGCAAATTGAAAAATATCATTAGAGGATTACTATGTGAATAAAAGACACCTCAAAACAGCATACATTTAATATACAAGCCACCACTATATAAGGCTTAATCTTATTCCATCGTTCAGAGTTACCGATGAGGAGCGGAGTTCCCCGAAACCGGTATAAATCAGTGACAAGTAGGGTAAATCTAATTACAGATTGGCTTAACATTTTTTTATTTATTATGTGTTGTATTACGCTCCATAATTCACAAGAATAAATTAGTAAATCAATTCCTCGTGCTCGTTGTGAATATCAACTGTACACTTTAAGTAAAAGTCCAGAGTGTAATTTGTCTTTTAGCTTTATTACAACGTTTATCACTCGTGTAACTATCGTCCATTGTGTGAAATATTGCGCGAGCATTTTGTTCCAATTTAGATAGCATTTCGGATGACACCTGTGTTTTCATTTAAATTATGTTTTAGTTGACGAATAATTAATGCTTCTTTTACTTTTCTTCTATTAATGTTACTATCATTACATAATATTTTAAACTTGTTAATGTTAATTGGATGTTGATTTGTTGGGCTACGTTCGTAAATGTGCGATTGTTATATTCTTTGATTTTAATGTTTATGATGAGTCCCGTTTAGCCTATACAAGTGCTATCGTATTGATACGTGTAGAAACTTAATGTTTATGATGAGTCCCGTTTAGCCTGTACAAGTGCTATCGTATTGATACGTGTAGAAACTTAATGTTTATGTTGAGTCCCGTTTAGCCTATACAAGTGCTATCGTATTGATACGTGTAGAAACTTAATGTTTATGTTGAGTCCCGTTTAGCCTATACAAGTGCTATCGTATTGATACGTGTAGAAACTTAATGTTTATGTTGAGTCCCGTTTAGCCTATACAAGTGCTATCGTATTGATACGTGTAGAAACTTAATGTTTATGTTGAGTCCCGTTTAGCCTATACAAGTGTTATCGTATTGATACGTGTAGAAACTTTCCTAAGATGACCTTTGATTTTAGTGCTCGGTTTTTGAATAAAAATAACTACCGTCTTTTTGTTTTGTTTTCATCAGTGTTTCCAAATGTTTATGGTTACATAACTATGATAAGACATCCATTAGTGTGTTTGAGTTTGAACATTTTGATTCCTTCGTGTTGTTAATGTTTTTTCGTTATCGAGTTTGTTCTTATACTTGGTTAAGGTTCCAGTAACAATGTGTCGATTCTAGTTCATGCTGTAGATTACTGCTACGACAGTTACACGAGTGATGAAAACGTTATAATAAAGTTAAACAAAAAATAAACAATCGAATCAAAAGATGTATCTACGGGCTTTTATTAATGCTGCATATTGTTGAAATGTCTCTACAAGTGTGGGGTGACTGTGAGGGGTAAAGGACATCTCTAAATATTATATATTGTTACGTATCTGTTTGTTTGTTAATTTCCGGTAGATTTTCTTTCCGAGGAACTTCAGTGATACAAGTCCTTTCTGGATTAAACCAGTTTATTATTTCTCGATACAAACTTTTAGTACACAGTAATTCCACTGTCAGTACGTTTCTCGTCACTTTAAACTTAACAACTTTTATAATACACTATAAACCACAGCGATTCACAATCTCGATAACTTCGCCCGAAACCTACCGTGATTATTGTTCGCTTTATCATACATTCATTTTCCCAGGCTTTCTCCGTCAGGCTTATGTACTAAAAAAAGAGGGCGTCTCGAACAAACTCGGGCTTAGCTGATAATTCATGATCATTCGAGAAATTAATCACGTGTTACCAGCATCACGTGACTTCCGCTGTCGTAACAATATTCTGTTGTTTCTTTTATTATTTATTTACAAACTATATTATCTAATTTGCTCATACACCCCGTGGTATTTAATTAATAAAAAGTAAAACATCATTTAAACCCCAATTATTAGCCGTAGCTCATAGAATGGCTCAGTTTTTCAAGAACAAACTTTTAGCTCATAGCTCCGTCATCTCTTGACCAATTTGAGATCTAATTACAGCTTTAGACTCAGAAGGTCAAACCCTTTTGATTGATATATTTGACCACGCCTAAAGTCTCATAGATTAATTTACTCTAATCCTGCCTAATATAATTTCAGTTTGAGGGTAGGCTGGTAGAGCTACTGATGAGTAATAAAAGCGAATCAAGTATATGCGCGCACCACACTTGGTATTGCTGGCGCGCAAAAATATAGCTAATAAAAGGGGGAAAAAAAAGCCTCTTAAATTAATTAACTCTAATCCTGCCTGAAATGATTAAGTGCCGCGGCTACTAAGGATTCCCTTAATAATTAATTGTGGTTTATTTTTTGTGTATTAATCTACTTTATTGTTTAATTTGTATTACATTGTTTCATTTCTCTGTTGTTAAGTTGTTTGTCTTGAGTCGTACTGTAATGGTCTAAAACAAAACACCTAAAAATGGATTTCTTAAACTTTAACAACCACATAAATACAAAATAAAACTTTCAAGCAATTGGAATATACAGTTTATCACTTACCAAAAAACACAGTTAATAAATACGTGTCTGTCCCGTAATACTGCCATAGACTGCTTCAAGCTTGCCACATGAGCTTTATTGACCCAACAGTAACAGTTATTTTTTGATACAAGTCTTAACTGTGGGGATGAAGTTATAAGTAGATCACTAGGGCTGAATGCTAGTCTTAGGTTAGTATGTAAGGATGAGCCGATTGGCTGGTTGAATTTGTGGGATCAGTTTAGTGGAAGAATGGAGCTTTTTGGAATGGATGGTTTACATTTATATAGGGTAGGAGCTGGCTTGTTTGCTAAGGCTATTAACTCATGATGGTGGTCGATGCAGCTTTTCCCTCCATAAGCCTTTCTAGATATTTGGGTGTTTTGAGGAAAAATGGTGGGAATTGGAGGATGAGTACATCTGGCTTACCCAGATGGATGATCGCGCCTAGAAGAGTACATCTGGCTTACCCAGATGGATGATCACGCCTAAAAGAGTACATCTGGCTTACCCAGATGGATGATCGCGCCTAGAAGAGTACATCTGGCTTACCCAGAAGGATGATCGCGCCTAGAAGAGTACATCTGGCTTACCCAGAAGCATGATCGCGCCTAGAAGAGTACATCTGGCTTACCCAGATGGATGATCACGTCTAGAAGAGTACATCTGGCTTACCCAGATGGATGATCACGTCTAGAAGAGTACATCTGGCTTACCCAGATGTAAAGACTGTATTTGATGTCCCGCTAAAAATATCCCAGTCAGAGGCAGAGTCTCAATAGGTCGTAGTATTGTGGCTGCTATATTAAGTAAGACCCCCGGCCGAAACCTTGATCGTCTTCGGACGATTTGGTGACCCCCTTATGGCTCGGTATCAAAAAGCAACGGTACCATCCGCCTTCGTGTATCTCTTTGCATTAGAAGAGGGGACAAAATAAGGTATATCACTTTGCATTAAAAGAGGGAACAAAATATCCGGGTTCACATCACAACTTGCGAATCGAAACAAACCCAGTTGAGCATCACTTTCCTCTTTGATTAATTAACATAACGTGAGGATCATTCCTTTCCGTTGTCTTCGCGACTTCCAACACACTGAAAGTGTCGTAACGTTTCAGTTTGATATACCAAAGTGAAAACTGATGTTCACTTCTCGGAAATTCCTGCTAAACGGCACATACAGTATTTTCACACTTTGTAGTAGACTGTTCATGATGTTTGGAATGTGCCCGATCGTTGCCCGCAACTTAGCCAACTATAGTACGTGCGCTACACATTTAACCGGGTCACAAACTCTTTCAATACGGCTCGATCCCAAGGTCCAACCACGTAACCATTTTTACTTGCACATAGTTTTGATACTAAAACTTATAATACAGTAGGTGTATCTTCATAAAATTTGGCAGACGTTTAGTAAACATTACAAGTTGCTTGTACACAATTTTTTTTAATGAAGTATTTTAACTGAAGATTTGTCCGTGAATATATAGTTTTTTAATGAAGTATTTTTAATGAAGATTTGTCCGTGAATATACCGAGTCTTTTTTTTACCACTCCGAGTGCAGAATGATTTCCACGTTAAGACTGAAAATATTTTTCTTCATCTCAAAAATCTCAAATGTCATTCGCGTAATTTCTAAAACCTAAATAATTTCAAACGTTTGTTTTCAGTAAAACTTTATATTGTTACGACAGCGGAAGTCACGTGACGCTAGTAACACGTCATGAACTTCTAGAAAAATCATGCCCCTTCGTGAAGCCTCGAGTGTTAACTAGTTGTACGGTATACTTGTATATAACAACGGCAAGAGGTGACGGTAACAATGAGAATGCAGTTGAATTGCAGACAGAGA
>NW_013676025.1:7774-11149 GCF_000517525.1 Limulus polyphemus
TTTTATTTAAGAATGGACTTGTATCGTTAAAGTTTCATCGGAAAGAATTTTTACGAAAAATTAACTAACGACCAGTGACGTAACAATATTTTATCATTATTATTTTGTCTACGTTAACTCTATACAATGTTGTTTTTTTGACCGACCTCGTAAACAAAAAAAAAATCTAAATTATACTTTTCTTTCTAGAATGGCTTCATATTTTAATATGAAGCTACATTTGTTTATTCTAAATAGCTTTAAACTAACAACAGTATACATCTATTTATTCGTAAATTTTGTTTTATTGCCCTTTGAATCGTGTCTAACTATTAATACATTTGCCACCCCTATTAACTAGACACGGCCTACTCATATTTTCCTGATCATTATTATTATTATTAAATTACTATTTTTATCATTTATTGAATTTATGTTTATTACTTTTCTACGTTGTTTTAATTTATAAAATACAATTTCTATCACTTTAATGTTTTACATTTTAAAACTGTTTATAGAATCGCTTCAACAATATTCCTTCTAACAATATTTTGGTTAACTGCTCCACGCAGTACGTACGTAATTTATCTATTTATATTCTAACTCTTCAACGATTCTGCCTAAGCCTTTTTTTTTTTCTAATTAACACGGTTTAAACTGCCTGACGAAGGGCTTCTTCCCGAAAGGTTGCAAATGATATTAAAGGTTTTGTTATGGACGTGAGTTTTACCAATTCTGAAAACTTTTTTCATTATTATTCCACGTATTGAGGTCTTTTTCTAATGTGGATTTTAACTACTTGTAGTAATCGCAAAATTTAAATAACTTGGGGAGCGTGCAGCTCACGTTACACTATCGAGTTATGTTACTCACAAACCACTCCCAACTACTCGCATGCGTGCCTCGTGAAAATTTATTATATTATTATATATTTTACTTAATCTAATCTTAACTAACCTAAAAAGGTTCCTATTTTCACATTTTAGAATAATAAATAATACACATGTAAAATAAGAAATAAAGTACTTACCTGGGCCTTCTTTAAGTTTGCTGTCGACTGTTGATAACACTTAACTCTACTTTTTTGTTTTTTCTAACTACGCAACAAATTCATCCAAGCTATTCAAGGTGTTTCCCGTGGAAACGAAGATTGTACTAAAAGAGAAGTTAACATTTTTTTTCTGTACAGAAAACAACATAATCTAATAGTCATTTGATAGATAAAAATCTTGGCTTTCTATTGGTTAAATATGATATAGTATTAAACGTAAGAGAGAACTATTGACAAATCCTAAAAGAGAGGATGCGACAGGTGGGTGTGGCAAGGGGGATGCGATTTTCTATTTGATGGCTCCTGTAACCAAACAAAATTGAAGGCTATGAAAGTTATGCCATCTAAGCGATGCCAATATTATAATAAGTAATTTACTTTAAATTTCGTACTTCTTGGAGGGGTGATAAATCAGAAAAGAGGAGGATGCCAAGAGAAAAACAAATGTCATTTCTCACACTAGGGCAGTCTTTCCAAACCTGGGGGTCCGCGAAGGTAATACCATCTCATGAAACAAGCAAGTTTTTTTTTTATACTGCTGGTTTTTGTTTAATTACACACTCATTTATATATGTCGTTTATTTTATAGTGAAAATGGGAAAACGAGTTAATTATTAGTTAATAAAAACAGTTTGCTGGATAGATAGAATCTTTGAAAAATATGGGGTTCATGGAGAGTAAAATAATAATGGGGTCCTTGGTGGTGAAAAGGTTGGGAACCACTACACTAGGGAAAAATTCAGGATATTTTTTTTTACTTTAACGTTGTCTTATAAAATTAAGAACTTAAGACCCGTATACTATTAAAATGTGGATTATTAGCTGGGATTTTATGCTAAATGGGATAACGTGAACAAACAAAAAGTAGTGTAATTAAATTTTGAATGTAATTCACTAAAAAACCTCGTGACATGCGCAATAAAGGATGCTTATGCTGAAACGTCACAGGACATTTTTCTTCTTCAAAAAGCTAAGGAGACCACATCGTGAAGAGAGTTTTATTAACAGAAACTGCTAATCAGTATTGAATCTGATTAGCAAATATTGCTTAGCATCTTTTTAACATTCATCATTTTAACATATTATAGCAACTAAATTCAGCACTAAAAGTCTAAACTCTTTGTAAAAAAAAAAAAAAAACTCCACTAGTGAGGTAAATAGGTATGTTTTTCATTCTAATAACATTTATATTGAACTTCAAACCCTAATATTTCATTGTACCATACATAACATTTCACGAACAAAATAGTTCCTGGTATATAAAGTAAAACTTCAAAGTTGCAAGAAACACCAAACATCTCGGCAGTCGCAAAATAATACAACAATCGGTTAATCAGAGAAACAAGTAGCGTGAAGATATTACAACTGAACAAGGTTGTCACGAATAGTTTGTCAAACTAACCTAGTTTATTTTATTTATCTTTGGTGAGACTTCATTGTCCACTAAACTATTTTGTCCCCTGAAACTGTCCTATAAGTGCACCTTATCTATTATTCATACACCAAGGAAGTTGTTCTTGTTTGCTATTAAGCACAAAGCTACACAAAGGGCTATCTGAACTAAGCCCACCACGGGTATCGAAACCCGGTTTCTAGCAAAGGGCTATCTGTGTTAAGCCCACAACGGGTATCGAAACCCGGTTTCTAGCAAAGGGTATTAGAAGGCTTCTTTACCGACTCGGTGAAGCAAAGACGAGCTGCATGGTCTACGTTTCTAGTCCTAAGTGCCGGCGCCATCTGCTCCGAGGACAGCTTTAAACGAGAGTTTTACTGTCTGTCAAAAGGTAATTCAGGTGTCCTAAGACGAGTTCGGCGACGACAGAAAACTCGCGAAGCGCAAATGCTTGATGGATCTTGATTTTCAGTACGAATACAGCGGGACATATCACTCATTTTGACTTCAGGAGTTTTAATTGCAAGAGAAAATTCAGGTATTGTCCAAAGTTCGATGATTTTTCTCAATGTAAGCAGACATCATTGTACCCGTATATCGGCTTCAACTTGTGGCTCATTTGATGGACGAAACATGTAAGCAGACATCATTGTACCCGTATATCGGCTTCAACTTGTGGCTCATTTGATGGACGAAACATGTAAGCAGACATCATTGTACCTGTATATCGGCTTCAACTTGTGGCTCATTTGATGGATGAAACATGTAAGCAGACATCATTGTACCTGTATATCGGCTTCAACTTGTGGCTCATTTGATGGATGAAACATGTAAGCAGACATCATTGTCCCTGTATATCGGCTTCAACTTGTGGCTCATTTGATGGATGAAACATGTAAGCAGATATCATTGTCCCTGTATATCGGCTTCAACTTGTGGCTCATTTGATGGA
>NW_013676025.1:12017-15769 GCF_000517525.1 Limulus polyphemus
AATCGTAATATTATAAAACAAAACAAACAAACAAGATTGTAACAGTGGTAGAAGCTCTTCTAGCAACATATCACCAAGTCACTCTGTTATCGCCTTGTGTGACCAAGTCACTCTGTTATCGCCTTGTGTGACCAAGTCACTCTGTTATCGCCTTGTGTGACCAAGTCACTCTGTTATCACTTTATTCTGGTCTCTTTTCGCGAAGCCCCCCAGCAGTATGTCTGCGGACTTACAAAGCTATAAACCGGGTTTCAATACCCGTGATGGGCAGAGAACAGATAGCTCATTATGTAGCTTCGTGCTTAACTTCAAACAAACAAATAAACTTTTTGCGAATCTCCACCTGACTGGAAACTATATTGATTTACCTTTGAAATTAATATCTAAAAGAGCCTTCATTACGTGTTTAGATCCCTAGCCTAAGACTTCTCGAAGTTGAGATATAGGCAATTATATCACACCATGCCAACCAAGCTCGAGAAATAGTGATTGGATAAAAATCGAAGAACTACACTTGTCTCCAAGTTGCAGAATGAAATCAATCCAACCTTTCTCGAAAGATTTATTATTTTCCCCCTAGAGGGATACGAGTGTAAAAGTATATATAGATATATAAATTAATAAATATTTCTAATACTATTAGTTACATTAATTGTTAATAGGTGATTAAATCAGCACTATAAAACAATAATGAAGTTAACATAAAATAAGCACTGCCATCGTTGTTAACTTTATGTCATAACTGATATAATACCTGTGGTAATAGCACCCAAATATGTTGGGGATATCCCATGTATAGGATAATATCCAAACGTTGATGATAAACTAACCAGCTATCATGGAAATCAATAAGGGTTATGGAGTCAAGTGCTTACACCTACAACGTCTCAACTCCTACTGCCTTTCACTGTCTGCTGCCAGTTGTTAAAAGACAGTTACCCTTAGAACTCTTAAATTAAACCACCCTAAAATGTTTACTATGTGAAACTCCCAACCTCCACCCCTTACGGAGAAATATTAAACGTAACTAAATTACCATAAACAGAACTACAAACCTACCTTAATAGTTTTTACATATCCAACCTTTCTCGTGAAGATTTATTCAAGTATAACACGGGAAAGCCGAGACGAGCCCAGCTACTTGAAGTTAGTCTTTCCGTCCCGGTATACTGAATAAAATTATATTTTCAAAATTAGCTACTTATAAACCTAAGTAACTAACGACCTCTAATGTCTATATAAGGCATTTTCCATAATAGAAAGTTTTTTTTTAATATTTCATATTTATTATTAAAAAAGTGTAAATAATTTATTTAATTGCCAGTCTTTATATCCATTATCTTTCAGTTTATTTATAAATAATAAAATATTATCCATAACAGAATTACTATGGTTACAGACTATTAAAAACCTTGTTAACTGAGATATAATAATACCTTTTAACATTATACATCGAACAACAATATTGGGGGTGGGTAGACAATGGACAAAATAGTCAACAGTACTCTGCCCTCTACAAAATTAATATCTAAATCTACATAATTAGCACGCACATCATTATTATTGCTTCTTTGTTCCTGATATATTAAGTTTGGTGTAAAATTCAAGATTAATTCGGATAATTATTTTTGAATTACTAAAAATAACATTCCAGTTTTGAAATGTTTAAATAATATAAATTATTCAATTCTTCTTAATTTAGTAAATACAGAAATAAATATTCCAACATTTAAGTTTACTAAAATTCAATGTCAAAATATACTTTACTTTTGTGTTTATAATAGTTATATTACTTTAAACGAACAAGTATATAAACAAACAGTGGGTATTTCAGTGGGGGCCAGTTTGTCTTTAAACATGACCAACCTGAAACAGGTATTAAAACATAATGTATCTCCACATTCCGTTACATAGATGATTTAATTTACATAAATTTTGATAACAGTATTTTTATTTTTCAAACACGACATCTAGAATATTATTGAGTACAATAGAGACAGATTTAGTAACTGTATTTAAATAATTGGTAATGAATCTGAATTCAACAGGATTATTTTGCGACTTCTGAATTGTATATCAAAATGGCAAGCTAGTACCAATTTTAATTAATGAAATTAATGCTATTCGTACATTTACAAAAAGTACTTTACTATTATTACTAATTTAGAGAAAGCCATTAAAAATGGAATATATATATATATACAGATTATTATTACTCTAGTGTGTAAAAACTTACATATTTATAATTACCCTGATTGATTAATTACCCTGGTTTTGTGTGTAAAAACTTACATATTTATAATTACTCTGATTGATTAATTACCCTGGTTTTGTGTGTAAAAACTTATGATTGATAAAGCTGGCTTTAGGTAATTATAAATATGTAAGTTTTTACACACAAAGCCAGCTTTATCAATCAGGGTAATTATAAATATGTAAGTTTTTACATACAAAGCCAGCTCTATCAATCAGAGTAATTATAAATATGTAAGTTTTTACACACAAAGCCAGCTTTGTCAATCAGGGTAATTATAAATATGTAAGTTTTTACACACAAAGCCAGCTTTATCAATCAGAGTAATTATAAATATGTAAGTTTTTACACAAAAAGCCAGCTTTATCAATCAGAGTAATTATAAATCTGTAAGTTTTTACACACAAAGCCAGCTTTATCAATCAAGGTAATTATAAATATGTAAGTTTTTACACACAAAGCCAGCTTTATCAATCAGAGTAATTATAAATATGTAAGTTTTTACACACAAAGCCAGCTTTATCAATCAGGGTAATTATAATTACTATTAAAATAGGGTTTTTAGTTGTCGTTTAGTTCAGAGTAACATCTCTCTGTAAGGACGGAGGTTGAGAGTTTCACAGAGTTGAAAGTTGAGGGTAGTTTCATTTCTAATTTAAGAACATTAAAGGTAACCGCCTTCCCACAACTGGCTGTAGACAGTGAAAGGCAGTAGGAGTTGAGACGTTGTAGGTGTAAGCACTTGACTCCATAACCCTTAATTGATTTCCATGATAGCTGGTTAGTTTATCATCAACGTTTGGATATTATCCTATACATGGGATATCCCCAACACATTTGGGTGCTATTACCACAGGTATTATATCAGTTATGACATAAAGTTAACAACTTATTTTATATTAACTTCATTATTGTTTTAATTTAACCAATACTATTGGAGTTATTTATTCATTTATATTTCCATGTAAATATTTCAGTTGATTTTCCTTACATCACTCAGTCCCAACGTATACTTATATTTTGTAACATGTTGTTTCGATAAAGAACGAACAAATCATATCACATTGAAGGCTGAGATACGATCTGATGCAACGTAGATCTCCTGAAAGACTTTTATACTTGACTTTATTATTTACTACTTACTATACAGATTGTGTTTCTCATGTTCGTTACGTGGATTCGTGTTAATTATGTTCGTTACGTGGATTCGTGTTAATCATGTTCGTTACATGGATTCGTGTTAATCATGTTCATTACGAGGATTCGTGTTAATCATGTATGTGTATGAGTAGAGTATTGTTGGCTGTGTATGAGTATTTATTGTCTTGTTAGAGTATTGTTGGCTGTGTATGGGTATCTATTGTCTTGTTAGAGTATTGTTGGCTGTGTATGAGTATCTATTGTCTTGTTAGAGTATTGTTGGTTGTGTATGAGTAGCTATTGTCTTGTTCGAGTATTGTTGGCTGTGTATGAGTATCTATTGTCTTCTTAGAGTATT
>NW_013676025.1:16769-19771 GCF_000517525.1 Limulus polyphemus
TATATATATATATATATTCCATTTTTAATGGCTTTCTCTAATTTAGTAATAATAGTAAAGTACTTTTTGTAAATGTACTAATAGCATTAATTTCATTAATTAAAATTGGTACTATAAGTTTTTACACACAAAGCCGAAATTACAACCAGCTATATCAGTCTGGGTAATTATAAATTGTTCTTGAATTTATTTTATTTTATTTCTAAAAATATTGAAAGAAATATCCATTTTATATCGAAATAAATTTATAGTTCTTAATCGATTTTTTATGGAATAAAGAAAGTATAATTTCCATTCAAAGAAAAAACAGGGAAAATAGTAAGGTTGTTTCATATATTATTAATATAATTATCTATATTTTCCCCAAATCTTTCAAGATTCCACATTTTTTTGCCTTTTTTTGAAATTCTAAATTTAATAACTTTCTCTAATATTGATCTTAATTCCTTGGCCTTGATAACCTCTAAGTTACCTGTTATTATATGATTATGAAAAAAGTCCTTGAAATCACTCTTACTACAGCTAAAATGCAATTTGTCAATTCCTGTTGTATTAAGTTCTTCAATGATTTTTTTATAGTTAGAGATAAGAGGTCCTATAGGTTTGTTATATTTAAAACTAACTGTAGGTTGAACTGATTTTATTGGGAAAATGTTTTCTTGAGCACTTTTATGGATTAGGTAAAGTAGAAATAAATCATCATATACTTTGTGTTTCAAATCTTTTACTATATAAGATTTTTCTTTTCTGAATGATTTATTGGTATTTATTTCATCATAATCTAAGTTTAATTAAATCATTAATATGAATATGTTTAAATTCAAAACTTAACATATATTTTGACAAACATCTAAGTTTAGTATCTTTTAATTCAAATAATTATTTTATTATAAATTTTACCAAATTAACAGGTCTGTCAAGAGCAGAATTTAGATGTTTACAAGAATTAATTTAGATGTTTACAAGAATTAATTTAGATGTTTACAAGAATTTTCAAAATCAATCCATATTTTTACCACCACATTTATTTCGTTTACTGCCACAAATAATTATCTGAAACAGGTTTCTAATACAAGTATTTTTACATATAGATTCAGCATTATTTTGAAACTCTTGATTGAATCCATAAGGACAAAGAGTTTTTCTTTCAAAATAAAGTATTATTCTCTTAGTGTTAATAAATTTTCATTATATATATTTTTTTTTTCCACTATAGTAATTTTGACATTATTAAATCAATGTTTCTTAAAATGATCTATTTCACTCGAATGAGGAAAACTCTTATTACTTTGAGATCTGTGTTGGTAGAGGATTAAATTAATCCTAAGTTAATCCTTAAATGTAGAGGATTAGTTGTTTATCCTACATATTTCAGATCACATATACCACAAGTTAATAAATAAATAGTAGTAACTTGCCGTACACGTTGAAAATCCCTGACAAGTTAAGCATCTTGAACTATTGCATATATAGACATTTAATAAAATAAAGTAGCAGATTTAAATAAATACCTTATGGAGACATTAGAGGTCGTTAGTTACTCTTGGTTTATAAGTAGCTAACTTTAAACATATAGTTTTATTCAGTACACCGGGACAGAAAGACTAACTTAAAGTAGCTGGGATTGTCCCGTGTTATAAAGAAGGTTTCGATATGTAAGAACTATTAAGGTAAGGTTTCTAGTTCTATTTCAGATCATTTAGTTCCATTTAACACCTTTTGGTAAGAGCTGAAGTTGGGAGTTTTTACTGTGGTTTCATTTCTACTTTAAGGGTAATTGTATACAAGTGGCACTAGCCTGTGGGTTAAAAAAAATGAAGTAATTTGTTATAGTTACGTGGACTGAAGTTGGCGTTAATTTGAATTTCACCAAGTTGTTTTAAACAACAACTCAACAAAAGAAAAACAATATGTATTGATCTACCTCTGAAGTAAAAATTCTAACTCGTAAAACAAAACAAAAAACAACCGGCACATTAACATTCGATAAACAGAATACCTTTTTTTTTGCTGTTGTTCTTGGAACATTTGTGTTGATACTAAACCCGTTCTAAGACTTATAATACAATTTATGTTAGCTATTGTGTGAACACCCTTTACTGTAAAGACAATAATATTGGGCTTATGATAAATGAAATTAGTGTTAGGGGTATTACAAAACGACCACATATAGTTATAATGAATTCAAAGACTTTCACAATGGAAATCAAAGTAGGGTTTTATCAGTATACCAGTAATGATATTCTTCTGTGGTTTATACTATTTTTATATTATTTTCTGATTGTAAGGCAGGAAAAATATAAGAAAACTTTCAATATATGTCATGTTATGGAAAACAATTATTGTTAGTTGTACTCGAAGCTCTTTTTACTAGAATGACGAAATTAACGTGTCGTGTAATAATGGTGTGTCAGTGTAAGAAGCACGTTAAGTTACTTTTACAAGATTTACACCTCTAGATACACGATTTCAGTTTCACATATATGCATTATTTTGGTGGATTTAGTATATTTATTTGTCATAGAATTTGGGCGACACAAAAATAGACGTATTTCTTTTAGTGCAAACCTACACAAGTATTCTATCTGTGTCGTGTGGAGACACAAGATGAATCGACTGGTGGATATTAGTGCTGAAGGTCCGTTAACTTACTGGGGGGTAAAATAGACGTATTTCTTTTAGTGCAAACCTACACAGTATTCCATCTGTGTCGTGTGGAGACACAAGATGAATCGACTGGTGGATATTAGTGCTGAAGGTCCGTAACTTACTGGGGGGTAAAATAGACGTTATATGCACTTAAACAATATTTATCCCGAAGAAGAAAATGCCTTTAATTAAACATAGAGAAAGAACTGTATAAACGTAATACCAATCAAACTAAAAATAGAAAATAATCCAGTTCTTTTGTAAAACCAGAAGTGGTTAGTAAATAATAATAGCAAAGCGAAATATTTAAAAAAAAAACTGGGAAAAAAAACTAGAAATTAGAATCTGTAACT
>NW_013676026.1:0-3124 GCF_000517525.1 Limulus polyphemus
ACACACGCTATAAATCACAGTGATTCACACACTTTACCTACGGTGCCTACTGTTCGCTTGACTCAATTATCTATCTATCCGACCTATCTATATCTCCTCAATCGCGCTGGTTTTTCTCGCCAGTTTTATATACTAAAAAAGAGGTCGATTCGAACAAACTCGTGCCTTCCCGATAATTCATAATCCTTCGAGAAACTTCAGCGCGCATGCTCCCAGCGTCACGCGACTTCCGCTATCATAACAGTATATATGAAACCATATTTTTATTCATCTGTGATTTTGAATCAACAATGGACAATTTAAGACGAACGTAAAAAAACAACAAACAAACCCCTGCATTTAACTTGATTTTACCACAAAAAGAATTACATTTCCTAAAAAGATTGAGGGCAGATAGAAAAGACTTGACACTGTGAAGTGTATTATTGCACAAATTTAATAGAGGTTCATGTGTTATAGTGTACATCAAATATTTTAAAAAGTCACAATAAATAACAAAAAGAAATCAAACGAATACTTCCTAAAACAAAAGAAAACTTATACTTGAATGTGCTAATAAACTTAGGTTATGAACCCGAAAGAAAAAAGAACTTCGATTAAAAGAGCAAAATATCAACTTGCGTTTATATGTCGTAACATAAATTTTCGACAAAGCTACATGCCCTAGCTGTCCCTAACTTTAAAGTGATAGACTGTAGGAAAACCATCTAGTCAACATCACCCATCGTCAATTTGTTGACTACTCTAATCGAATAGCGGGATTTAGCCGTGACTTTTGTAACAGAACTTCAACTCCAAAACGCAGATTGCGATTTGTGTGTGTGTATATGTGTATATTTGACCGTGACTTTTATAACAGAACTTCAACTCCAAAACGTAGATTGCGATTTGTGTGTGTGTATATATGTGATAAATGGGCGCGAACCACGGAAACTCGGATCCACAGTCCTGTATGTTACCTTTATTTATAAATAAAGTGAATGCTTATTTTATCACTACGAAGCTCTTCCTAACACTCTACGTTTAATGTTACGAAATGTTTCTACATATGTTTATTTTTTGTTATTATTTTGTTATTGTGTGTGAAAGCTGTTCTATATTTTGTTCTATTTGATGCTTTATATCTTCTCATTTCGAAAATGGTTTAGTAAATAGCAAAAACAATTCACTTCTTATAACTCTAAAATCCAGAGTTCAATGCTCACAGTGAGCACAGTACGGATATTCCATTGTGTAATTTTGTACTAAAACAGACTACACACACACACACACTAAACCAGAACATACACACACTAAACCAGAACACACACATACTAAAACAGACCACACACACACTAAACCAGAACACACACGCACTAGAACAGACCACACACACACACCAAACCAGAACACACATACACTCTAAAACATAATAACACACACATTAAACTAGAACACACACATACACTATAACAGAACGCACACACACTAAACCAGAACACACTAAAACAGAATAACACACACATTAAACCAGAACACACACATACACTATAACGGAACACACACACTTTTTCGGAATCCACATCCCCTTATTTCACGGACTGTCACGTGACACTATGTCTAACAGAGGCAGAGATAATTAATGTGGCATTCACATTGGAAACGATGCTGCTCAACGTTTACCATGACTCAAGAAACACTTGGAGAAATTTCTAATTGTTAGATACGTATTTGTAACTTTTTTTGTTTTGTTTAACATCCTTCCTGTGTCTCAGCGGTATATCAGTGGGAATATAAGGCAAAAAATATCGGGTCTCGATACCCGCAGTGGATAGAGCACAAACAACCATTGTATAGCTTTGTGTTTATAACAAAAGCACCCTTTAACATTATTTAACTATTTTCATTAAGATGTTTGGTTTTGAGTTGTAAAATAAGCGTAATGCCTTAATTTAATTTAGGATTATACAGGAAAGCATACAATCTTATGGATAAGTTAAATTAATTTATATAATTATTCTTGGATTACATAAACGTAAATCTGCAAGCCACATTATTGTTGTTGTTACTATACAGGGGGTTGAGTACATTATGTTAAGACGATATTGAATATGCAAATCACCAAGTCACGTGACAAACATAGCCGTTATAAAGTCGCTGTAGAACGGAATGTATTAGAACTACATTTTCATATTGTTTGGCGTTCGTGAGTAGTGTTAAGCCACAGAAAATTGACCACTTTTGGAAAGGTTATGTAACATTCAGATCATAAAGATGTGTTCAGATCGGAGATTTAGAATTTAAAAGATGTGTTCAGATCGGAGATTTAGAATTTAAAAGATGTGTGTATGTTACTGGTAATTTATGTCATTGGAAAAACAAAGGAATATGAATCAACTTCAGCTACTAGTACCATACAGAAAGGGACCTGCAACAAGTTGAACACCAGCAACAGTATGCATAGTACAGCATTTTGTTCTTGGATGCGAATCCAACAAGTATAAAGAGCACTGGCAAAACCAGTCCACTTTTACCAGACAACAGTACGTAACATAACCAAGAAGGATCTCCACCTATAAACCAGGCCTACAGGGTATGAGTTTATCAAGATAAAGCTTCCGGTCATACATCTCATTTAACTGTTGCCTTCCTCAAGCAAATGGAGAATGAAACTGGTATTCATGCGATCAAGTCACCAGATGTAGTACCTAAGGATCTCTGTCTGATTGTACTGTTGAAGCGAGTGTCAGAAAACATTTGTCATCGTACACTAGACAGATTATCGAAATCATGCAGGAAAGACTGGTGATCTTTGTACATAACAGCCTTACGATGGAGCTTTTTGCAATGGAAACTACACTACAAGACTATTGTAAAGATCATGGTTGTCAGATAGAGTATGATCAGACGTGTCAACATAGGAAATGATGTGGTGAGGCTCCAAAATTATTTCAGACCCCTCTATTTTTGTATATATAAGCCCGGCAAATAAAGCGGGGAGAGAAGTAACGGCGTAGATAATTGCAGACAGCAAAAATATAGAGACAGATAATCGAGTCAAGTTGTAAATAAAGTGCGTGAATCGTTGTGAATTATAGCGTGTGTTTCAGGTGATGATAAAACCTTGTCGAAACGTTGTACATTT
>NW_013676026.1:3443-6237 GCF_000517525.1 Limulus polyphemus
GTTTTTTTTTTTTTTTTTTCTGTAGGAGAACTGGACAATGGGATTGCAGTAGACAAAGGACACATGTATAAGGCGGGGTCGTGTGCAAACTTAGATTTGTTGATCTTACTGTGTTTTGTATATAAAGCCAAGTTTCCCTTTAAGAACAACTTTTAATAACTTTGTCTTAATGGAAACATTTTCTGAAATTTATATTTTGCAACATTTGCCGTCTTTAACAAACCTTTTGCTTAGAGTTGTAATGACTTTAACTTGTTACCAGCTTACTGTAGACTTTAGTGTTCGAGAGAGTGTAAGTTTGCGTTTTGCGTAAAATGTGGTTTCAGCATTTGAAATTAATATTTGTGTTTTGATTCTTTCTTCACGACTAATTCAGTCTAAGTTCATAGTAAAATATAATATGCAATGTGTAGCTTCATATTCTCTAACCCTACAGTTAACAGACCTTAACTGACTACTTTGAGGGAAATCCGTGCACCGAAAAATACCACAGGAGTGTAGAATAGTAAACAGTAAGAAGTATCAAAGATATGGTTTTGGAGATTCTAGATTTTTGAGACGTAAAGTATGTGGTCACATAAGTATTGTTACGACAGCAGAAGTCACATGACGCTGGTAACACTGATGAGTTTCTAGAAGGATCATGAAGGCTCGAGTGTTTGCCAGACGCCCTTTATTTCTGTATATATAAGCCCGGCAAATAAAGCTGGGAGAGAAGTGATGGCATAGATAATTGCAGACAGGGAGATATAGAGACAGATAATCGAGTCAAGTCGGAAGTAAAGTGCCTGAATCGTTGTGAATTATAGCGTGTGTTTAAGTTTAAATGACTGTGGAAATTAAGTGTATTGCAAAGTTGTATTGAGAAACAATAAACTAGTTTTAATTAAGAAAGGACTTGTATCGCTGAAGTTTCATCGGAAAGAAATTATCAAACAAACAGAGACGTAAAAGTATAATTTAAAATGAAATTCGACAAAAATTTATAAAGTTTGAGTAGAGTTTATGGATTACAACCCTTAAGCTGACCTGCAGTTTTGATTAAATATCTAAAGCATCTGCGTCTGCTGACTTTTTTTTTAGAAACTCAACCTAGTGAAACCAAGTAAGGAATCAGGGATCTATCAAAGTTAACACACACAGACGCTGTTTTATAACAAAACAGACTAGAAAAAGGTTTAGATACCAATCATAGATAGTAGGGCCAGCGCTGAAGTGGAAGGAAATTTTTTTTTTAATTTTGAAAAAAATGATCTTCTTAGAGGGCGCTTATTTACAGTCTCAAACTATTTTAGGATTTTTTTCATTAAATTCCTCTTTAAACTTCATTAAATAATATAATTGTGTATAAATAATTGAATGTTATGACACTATTTACAAAAATAATATCTGAAATCCAATAAAAGATAAGTTCTGTATTATTTTTTCAATTCACAAATGTGATTTTGCCCTCACAATGAGACAAAATGGGCACGATAGGTGTTATAGCTTAAGAACACCTTTTATACATATTTGAATTACTAAGGACCGACGTTTTTATATGGCCTTTTTATCTTCTTGTGGAGAAACGAAGATGAACATAGATTAATAAAAGTTTGAAATGAAATCTTTAAATAATACATGATGTAGATGAGGAACCACATGTAACTTAGAATTTTTGAAGTATATTAATATTTTGGAATTGCCCTTCCTATCTAGGTTGATTTAGATGAAACCTTATTTATAATATGAATGCTTATGGACGAAATTAAGAGTCACAATCTCTAAGAAACGTTGAGATGTATAAAAAATAAAAGGGTATATATCATAAACTATTATTGTTTTTTACATCTGATTTTTGATTTATTTTTGCTATAGCACAGGGAGTATTTTGATATTTGTATAAAAGTAGGTTTGTTACACGCATTTTTTTTTCAATCGAAAAAATTTCAATATGCATTTTTGGTCATAAGTTTGGTAATTTTCAGAGAAGAGATAGAACTGTATTAATTTTAAAAGCTTTAATGTATCAGTAGTTTTTCCAAGTTACGATTATTTTTTCATTTTTTAAACTAATTGCACTTTTTTATCTGTCGTATACACATATTATAATTGCAAACAGACTTGTCTTTTTCAAAGTTGACACGAATGACATTTATCATACAGCTTTAGAATGTATTGTTACGACAGCGGAAGTCACGTGACCCTGGTAACACGTAATGAGTATCTCGAACGTTCGTGAAGACTCGAGTGTTTGCTAGACACGCGCTCTTATTGTATATAAGCCGGCAAATAAAGTGACGGCAGAGATAATTGAATAGCAGACAGGGAGATAGAGACAGATAATCGAGTCAAGCCGTAAGTAAAGTGTGTAAATCGTTGTGAATTATAGCGTGTGTTTAAGTTAAAGTAACTGTGAAAATTCTGTGTATTGCTAAGTTGTATTGAGGAATAATAGACTAGTTTTATTTAAGAAAGGGCTCGTATCGCTGAAGTTCTTCGGGAAGAATTTTTACGGGAAATTATCAAACGAACAGAGACGTAACAAATTGGTGTCAGAGAGTGGGACTGAAAAAAAAAGAAAAAGAAGATGGAAACGAGAAGCGGCAAATCAAACTACAGCTTAGCAGATTTGATGGCAGCAATACAAGAACAGCAACAGAAACAAGAAGAACGAGAAAAGAAACAAGAAGAGAGATTACAGCAGTTGTTGGAAAACTTGCAAAAATGGCGGCTCGAACAGCAAAACAAACAAGAGACATTACAGCAGTTGTTGGAAAACTTGCAAAAATGGCGGCTCGAACAGCAAAACAAA